>NW_010326636.1:0-6574 GCF_000700745.2 Antrostomus carolinensis | reverse complement strand
TGAGTGCCAAGTTCTTCCCACCGCGACACACCACTTGTAATCATTCTCCATCTAGACATTGACCGTTGACCACTACTCTCTGGATGTGACCATACAACCCATTTCTCATCAATCAAACAGTCCACTCATCAAAGCCATCTCTCACTCTAATTTTGAGAGAAGGATGTTGTGGGGGGGCTGTGTCAAAGACCTTACAGAAGTCCAGATAGATGGCATCTGTAGGTCTTCCCTTGTCCACTCATGTAGTCACTTCATCATAGAAAGCCACTAGGTTGGTCAGGCAGGACTTGCTCTTGGTGAAGCCATGCTGACTCTCTCAAATTACCTCCCTGTCCTGCATGTTCCTTAGCATAACTTCTAGGAGGATCTGTTCCAAGATCCTCTCAGGCACAGAGGTGAGGCTGACAGGTCAGTAGTTCCCAGGGTCCCCCCTTCTACCCTTTTTAAAAATGGGTGCAACATTTCCCATTTCCAGTCACTGAGGACTTCACCTGACTGCCATGAATTTTCAAATATCATGGAAAGTGGCTTGGCAACTACATCATCCAATTTCCTCAGGACTCTAAGATGTATCTTGTCAGGTCCAATAGACTTACATATGTTCAGGTTCCTCAGATGGTCATGAACCTGATCTTCTCTTACAGTGGGACAGACTTTTCTCCCCTAGTCCCTGCCCTGTAGTCCATCCACTTGAGAGGTGTGGGAAGAGAGATTGCCAGAGAAGACTGAGGCAAAAAAAATCATTGAGTACCTCAGCCTTCTCCTTATCCTTTGTTACTCAAGATGCTTTTCCTCTACATCCTGTAAGAAGTCTCATACATCTAAAGGCAGTATCCACTCTCTGCCTGTAAAACTACCTGGGAACCTGTCCAACTGTTTGGTGGTGATGGGTCTCACTCCCAGCCCATGGTGCTGACACCCTCCTGGGATGACCTATGAGGGAATGGGTCAGGGGCTTGTTCCTCTGATTAGGTTAATTGGGTTCCCCCAGCTGCTGTTGTGCCTCTGAGCTCCTTTGTGTGTGTGGAGACAAGCCTTTAATCACCTAACCTACCAATTTCAGCATGTAAATGTCTTCATATGAGAAAGTTATCTAGATCCTACTTATGTTCATTATCAATATGTTCAGTGAAGTCTAGAGTATTCACCTATGCACTTTCGTCCACTGCCATCTGAGACTCTGCAGAGGAGGAAGACTTCTGCTCAGAGCTGCCAGATGCTGTGCAATACCTCCAGGGGACACTCAGGTTAGTATAGGAACAGCTGGATGTCTGTCAAGAAAACCCGTGAGATCTCAGATTGCACTAAAAGCCTCCATGTGGGCAACTGAGTTTAACTTACAGTGATGGATCAGTGGAATACCTTAGGCTCAAATAGTCATTGAGCAGATAAAATAGAGATGTTTCCACTGACTATATCAGCATTTAGTAATCTATTCCATATATAAACACCTACATATAAACAGATTTAAACAGATGTTATTAGTAGATAAATGGACAGTTTTCTCATCAGATGTTTTTTGCTAGGAGTTCCTGACTGCCTTGTGGTAGTTTATGAATGACTGCTTTGACTGAAACATGTCATGAAACCCATGATATATCAGAGTGGTGAAGTGGGAATCTGTCTCTCTTTGTGGTCCAAACATCATTCTTCTGCTCTTTCACAAGAACATCATAAGCAAGGATAATAAATGGGGTCATGAAAGAAAGCAGAGGGGAAAGTTGGGAAGAGAAACTGAAGCCAGTTTTAGGTCCAGTTGTTGGAAAAAACAGCAAAGAACTCTCTGTTATCCAACAGCTTGGGAACAGAATACCAGAGAGAGTCTTCTGTTTGCTTGCTTTGTTTTTAACATATGCTGCAGATTGAAAAATGTGGCATGATGTATTACAGAGAGAGCAAGGTTCAAAGACCAAGTGAACTAAAGTAGAGAGGATGGATGAGATAGAAGAGTTACAAAGGAAGACAATAAGCTGATGAGTCCATCCCTAAGGTCAGGATATCTGAAGGTGATCTTCAACTTTCCTTCCCATCGAAGACCTACAGCAGAAACATTTGCTGTGATAGTGACTGTGCAGTGTGCAATGAGCTTCATGTCCTCTAAAATATATGCTAACACTTAAAGCTGCATTAAAATACACATTGTTTATTGTTCTATTTGAATAAATAAAGGAACAAACATTCCTCTGTGGTTTCAGAAGATGGCTAGTTTTGGAGCAGAAAATATTTTTCTAAGCCCTGTCTCAGGGCAGTTATTGAGGCCATGAATTTTGTTTCCCAAAGCTGCATGTGCAGATTGTTAAACTCATGTTCTTTCATATCTATCGTATTCACCAAAGGTCCAGGACTGCAACTGTAAGCTTAAAATTATACTTTACCTTTTTTTACAGGTGACTACCTTAGTGCACAATGACAAATAACAACTGTCACGGAACTCGGGGTGAAAAGATTTTAAAATGTTTTCTTAATATTTCTGTAGGAAGAAAATAATGATTATGTGAATTCAAGGAACAGTAGCTTCCTGATTCTAGGGGGATTTGGGTTTTTTTGATGTAACCACTGTGAGAATTTTGGGATAGCTTAACTTACCTGGCAGCCGAACAAGACACAGCCACTCACTGCAGAGCAGATAGTAAATATAGTATGCAGTAGTTTCATCTCACTTCTAAGTCTAGAACTGTAAATCAGATATAGTCTTTCTGATGTGATGATATGTAGAGAACAGACATTAGCAATGACAGATGTGGACTTGGAATCACTACTGTATTGTGGTTTCAGCCTTCCTAATTCAATCTCTGTATCGTGTGACTTCATTTAGAGGTATCGATCCTTGACATGTTCAGTTTTACTGTGACTTCTTCCTAGATTTTCACTTTACCACTTGTCTAAAATGAGGAACCACATCTAATGGACATTGCCCATTTCTATTTCACTGGAGTCATCTCTCATGTTTGTCCATGAATTTATGTTCCATTGAGCCACCTCCTTTCAAAGGCCAACATTCTTCGCAGTTTGTATTCTTTATATTGAGTCTAATATGTTAGCACATATATATCAGCAGCATATTTTCTCTACTTGATGTGAAATTATTAAATGACTACTCTAGGATCAAGCTATTTTCTTAGGTCTTTGAGAAAAGAAGGAGTTTTATGGGCTAAGGGTTTACTGAAGATCACATTAGCTTGTTCTTCTACGCTAGCACTTTTTGTTGTACCAGAATTGTGATGCTCAGTCCAAGGTGGGGGGTCAAAAGGTGACACTTGCATGCATTTTTTACTGACTGTGAAAAAGGGATTGGATTAATTTAAAATTGCTTTCATGAGAAAGCATTCTTTTCCTCCTCTGGTCTCCAGTAATTCATTATGGAGCTTACTGCAAAATTTGTCTTTTGGGAATTGGAGTCTTATTTAGAGGAAATACATTGCAGAGTAGAATTATAATCCATGTTGAGTCTGCCAGTTTCTGATTTGCCTGAGATGTGATCACAGTTGGAGAAAGTGTGCCACTGCTATTTGAATTGGTTGCATAACCTTGCTTTATCATGCTTTAAAGCTTGGGTCAATGCGGATGTAGACAGATACTCTTTGACGTGAAGTGCTTGAATCAAAAAAGAAAATGAATAAATAATTAAACTAACTGTGTAATTTTTTAAGTCCTAATCATGACCTGAAAAATAAACTCAATTTTCTCTACCTTGCTGTGGAGAAGAATGTGAAATATGGTCCAAAAATAGTTTATGATACAGAAATAAAATATTATAATAAAGACAAACAATTCAAATTTCTTTACTAATTTGCATCTTTTCTAATATTTATGCTATTATGAAGCATCTAGCTTGCTATGACAAGATTCTGATATCTGTCTGAGTAAGCAGATCAGAAAACACATTTTTATAAGTATACGAGGTAGTATTTATACATTTGCATTCTTTTTGTTATCTACACCAATTAAAACATTGGGAATATACTAAATTGAAAATTGGACTTGTAAAAACACTTAGATACAAACATAATGATGTTCACACTGCCAGTTGTACCAATGAGGTTATCTTACCTGTAATCCAATATACTGAAAGTGACATTAAAATTATATTAAAACTTAGAGAGAAAAAAAAAAAAAAAATAGTGTGACAAAGGAAGGAAAGGAATTGCAAAGGGAGAGAAAGAAAGAGATCTGGGCATCAGAATATACAGTAAACATGAGTTTTGTACTTTATAACATGAGTGAAATCCTTTTATTTTTCCTTTCCTCTTCTTTGAAATGTGATTTGCTAAACGTCTGCTGTCAGCTGGTACTAGTTCTTATAAGGTATTTATCACTGTTCTTTTGGGAGGAATGCTGGATGCTGCACAATGGTATTCATTTGGCTGCTTAGTTTTCAATTAAATCATGCAATATGAACTGCAGTATCACAGGCAGGGGGATGGTCTAAATGAACCAATGCTGTTTTGATCAAAAACGTTTGCTGCTCTCAACATAGCATATAAACCAGATGCTGTGAATAAATGTTCTCTTTTTATGGCCAGTTAAATCAGCACTTGTACTTCTGCAAAAAATTACTGTAAAGGAAATTGTAGATATGGGAGGCTTACTCTAGACAATATTTTGTGAAAATGTAATGCAGATATATAAAGGCATGTTTAGTTTAAAATTTTTAAAAAGATGAAAACAAGATGATCTATTTTATAAACAACAGAGTAGGAAGAGTACAAGGATTTTTTTTTTTAAAATGCTTGGGAAACAAGGAATTATCTGCTCTAATCAATCCATCAGGCTTAAATTATGACTCTCTAAGGACTTATTAGTCAGAGCAAGACCTCCTTAAAACTTCAAATAAATGTGTCAGTCATAAATTCCCAGAAATGTATACTGTAAATGTTCCTCTAGCATGAAATGACTCTCCTTTTTCTTCTAGCTAATTCAATGAGTATAATGCACTAGATGAATATATATTCTAAAAAAAAAAAAAAAGAAAAAAGAAAAAAGAAAAAAAATACTAAATTGAATATAGTGGTACCAAAACATAGCATATTTACAAAATTTCTTCTTGCTTGTTGTTAAAATCTACCAGAGTTCCATGCTGACTGACAATGGAATAAACTTTTTAAAATATTCACAATCTAATCCAGTTTTGCGTATAGATAGAAAGACAGATTGACTATAATGTATAAATGAAATTTTAAGTTTAGAAGCTGTGTTCTCTATGGTATATCTACAACATGTAAATATCATGGAGCTAGACCAGAACAAGACCAGTCCCAACAGCAAAGGACTGTATTCAGACATGTACCTAAGGGGTTTGTAAAAGCAACCCTCATATTTCTGTGTCTCCCACTCCCTCTCAGGACATACATCACACATTTGCATCGTCACCCAGGTCAGTTATACAAAGCAAGAGATAAGTGATTGGGAGTTTCTGCATCTCAGCTCAGCAAGTACTGACCCATGCACCATGCAACCTGAAGTGAAAGAAGATAGTGTGTGATCTGACTCAGACTACTCATATGAGGGGCCATGTTAACCCTTTCTTTACTGAGTAACTTTGCTGAGAGTCTTTCTGGACCAAAGTCAGATGTCTTTGCACAGTCCTGCATTGCTCTGTTCCAATTCAGCATTGAAATCCACTGGAGACTGAAGATCTCTCAGTGCAGAGCACGGAGAGGATTTACATATCCTGGAAAGTTATTTGAATTAATCTTGGGTACTAAAACTTAGCAATGTTGTCTATACCACTGAGAGCCTTGAAGCTTATGACCATATACTGGCCTTGACTGTTCAGTTGGGATATGGACAACTACATCTCTATCATTTAGCTCCATTCTCTGAAAAGTCCTGAAATGGATCTCAATTCAAAGGTCCATTATGTACCTCACCCAAATATGTAGGGTAAATTTAAATTTTCAGATTATAATTCCTTAAAAAAAGTAGGTCAGTATGCTGTTAGACACTCCCCTCAGCATTTAAAATTACATCAAAAAAGAACTGATACTAAAACACTGACTTTTTTCAATATGTTATGGTTGTGCTGAATCAGATTACACTACATCAGTAAAATTATCCTTCATATGCACTTTTATAATTATTGTCAATCCTTGATTTAGTGAAAATAAAATCCTCAAACAAAGACCCTATCCCTTCCTAAACTATCTCACAAACAGTAAAAAGATCATATTTGGAAGAAAATTGTGGCAATAACATCTTTCCACTACATGTGAAATACAGGTGCAGCTCACCTCTCCAGATCAAGGCTTCACCATAACAATTAGGAGAAGTAAACCTGAATGTTTGTTTGACCATCACCCTGTGATGAAACCCACAGCAGATAAATTTGTATCCCAGTTGCATCCCAGAATCTATGGATTCTGTCTTCATAGATTTAGCAGTGAAGACTGCATCTTCTGCTTTTTTGCAAATGAAGAAGGAAAAAAGGGGAAAATTTACTTTCATATATCACAGCAAAAGAAGTAGGGGATAGGTAATAGCTCTTTCTCCCCTTTACTCTTCATTTAGGGAAATTAATTTCATCTTTATTGCATTCCCATGCTTTATTACACAGAATCACAGAATGTTGGGGATT
>NW_010326635.1:1102-16264 GCF_000700745.2 Antrostomus carolinensis | reverse complement strand
TCCCTTCCCACCCCACCACTCTGGGATTTGGTGAAGGAGCTGTAGGTGAAGCTGCGGGTTTCTCCTTGTGCCAGTGGTTTTGGTGGGTGCTGGGGCCATGGGAGTGTGCTCCACGTGTCTCCACTTCCAGAGGAGACAGCTCCTGGGGCTGAGCTGACGTAGCCAGGAGGAACCAAGCCAGGAAGGGACTAAACAGCAGCGTAATTTCAATTTTTGGCAAGAACTCGGTTTATGTGGAGATGTTTTGCTTCCCGGGTGCCGCGTGCTGAGCAGTTCCTCAGTGCTCCCTGCTTTCTGGAGCTGGGGCTTGAGGGGACATTCCCTCCTTCTCCCATTCCCGTGCTGTGTCCCGTTTGCTTCCGATGATCCCCAGTTTTTAGGGTGCCAGCGGGCGCTTTCCTCGCGGGACGGGGTGTTTCGCGGTTCCTGGGCGGCAGGAGCATCGCTGGCACATCGCCCGCCTCTGCCTTGCGGTGACTTGTTTGCATCGCCGTGCCCTGAAACCAAACAAACCCTTTCCGAGCTCTTAATCCTATTTGTATGAGATCACGGTCTCTTTTGACGCTAATTGCAGTGGATCTGATTAATTAGGCAACAACGCATAATTTATTTAATTGAACAGATTAATTTTATAGAATTAAACCGGCAGCCGCCGCCGTCTCCCACCGCAATGCCACGCGTTCCTGCGGGCACAGACAGGGGTTGGCACAAAAACCTTCACCACCTTCAGTCTTTAGAAAAACTAATTGTCTTTAGAAGAACTAATTGTCTTTAGAAAAACAATTCAATTCTGAGGTTCGGAAGTGTCTGATGTGCCGGCTCGGCAGGTCCGGACACGCCGCGGTGCCGCTGCCGAACCCCAGCGATGAGCAGGGATCTGCTGCACCAAGTGAATCAGCAGCTGAAAAGTGGCCAATTAGTTTATTCTCAATTTTTTTGTTTGTTTTTTCATTGAGGGTTGGAATATGGAAATTATTTTAAATGCAGGGGCAATAATTTGAGATGATTTCCCAGTTGCTGTAGCGCTTTTGATCCTTCTGATCCTTGGCTGCGTTATTTCGTAGATGTTACATTTACAATGGACTTGTTTTTTCTTTTAACAGTAATACTTTTTGATTTGGGCTACTTGATTCCTTCCTCCTGTTTCCTTCCCTTCTATTTTTCTCCTTCCAATAAAATGACATAAAAATTAATCATAGCTGAAGGCGGCCTGTTTTAACATCCAGATTTAGAAAATAGGATTTTTTTAAACCTTTCTGCTGAAAGGAAAAAGGCAGTCTTAGAAGAAGACTTTGGTTTATTATGCAGCAAGGAAAAATGTTTTTAAAACTTGACCTATCTGAACAGTTTGTAACAAAAATATTTCAAAATGATGAAGGGTTTTTTTTTTTTAAGATTTCCAAAAAAAAAAAGGGGGGTTTAAAAAAAAAAAAAAAGGGGGGGGTAGGAGTGGATGTCTGAGAGCAAGGGCAGAATTAAGTTTATAGAGCAAATATCAGTTCCGATGTCTGACAAATGTTCTCCTGTAACTTTCCACTGTAGAAATCACCTCAGTGAGTGAATCCAGACCCGTTCTTTGATGTAACTGGTCCCATCTCAAGCGACAGGCTTTATGGAGAATTTCCAAAGATAAGAGGACTGAAAAATGCCATCAGTCCAGTTACTGTGGCCATATTCTCAATGGAAAGCTCCAGAGCAGGATCTGGTTGTGTGTCTTCTACTGGTTGGTCACTTCTTGTAAGAAGAGTTGGCTTTTTCACCTTGAGTGTATATGTCTGCTTTGGAGATGGGGTTGCCCAAGGAAGCTGTGGATGCCCCCTCCCTGGAAGTGTTCAAGGCCAGGTTGGATGAGGCTTTGAGCAACCTGGTCTAGTGGAAGGTGTCCCTGCTGATGGCAGGGGGGTTGGAACTGGATGAGCTTTAAGGTCCCTTCCAACCCAAACCAGTCTGTGATTCTATGAAAAAAAGAGATGACTATTCATTCAACAAACTGCTCTGAGATGTTGGGACTTCACTGCTCCTGTCCTATAAGAAACATCTGAAAACAGTGCAAATTGGAGGTGTTGGGTGAAAAAGAAGCACACTCGGTGGAGAGTGACCCAACAACATCTTCTGGGAACGGTCTCTCTGTCTCGTTATGGTTCATGTTCTATTGGTTGTGGAAGCCAGATGAGGTCAGTGTTTCTGTCATGGCTAACAGAACATGCCAGGTATTCTGAAAAAGGTTTTTAAGCACAGTGAAAGGAAACGTTCTCCTAAGGAGGAGACCCCAGGGTTGTTGAGGGTAAGCCATTGGAGGCTGGAGAGACCCCAGTTCTTTATTTCACATGGCAATGGAGGTGCTCCAAGCAGAACAGCAGAGCCCTGAACCTCTTTGCTGGAGCAGTGCCTGATTTGGGGAGGGTTTTTTAAGAGTTATTATGGCTTTGAGGAGGATTGTGCTATTGACCTCATTCTGTCCTGGATGTGCTGGAGAAGATCCAGGTGGTGAGAAAGCATGAGCAAAGGCACAGATGGAGAAAAGCAGAACAGCTAAAAGGAGAAGATACCGAGTCAGTGAAGCTTACAGGGTTCTCCCCTAAAGCAAACGTGCACGGTGCTTTTCCAAAGTGCACAAAGGCTTTGATAATATAAGTGCTAAAAGAAGGGGAGAATTGCTGGTGGTATGCAGGAGAAGAAACCGTGACCTCCATATGGAGGGGGACGTAGCCCAGCTGGCTGAAAATGGGACTGAAAAAGACGAGGAAGGCTAATTAAAATGTGAAAAACTGAGAATTCCTGCTAATAGACAGCAGATCCCTGTCTGGCGCTGGTTCACAGCTAAATTGGATTTCCTTGGGAGACGAAAGGAACTGATTTAAGTTCCTTACCTTGCTCTGATATTGATACTTCTCAGTGTTTGAAGCAGCGTGTTCCCAGCAAAGCTCTGGGTTCTTGCAGGTCTGCCGCGTGATGGGGAAGCCTGCAGCAGTGAATCTCTTGCTACCATTAAAAAATGTACTACAGGTGTCTTCAGATATGGTATTAAACTCAGCTTTGACCTTGTTCTACCTAACATCTGGGTTGTGTTTTGAGCTTTCCCTTTCGGAGCCAACAGGTGTAATAAATTGGAAACCTCAGCTCTTGCTCTGTGCCATGCGTGGTGTGCACGCTACTGAGGTCATGTCTGCCTGCAGTGCTGGCAGCATCTCACCTCCATCTGACGTCCTCACGGGAGGCACCAGCTCACCTCCAGACCGAGGTAGCTCTGCAGAAGGATGTCTTGAGATGAGTATTTGGGCAGACAACCTTGTAAACCAAACCGTGGTCTTCTAGGTTCAAGGTGATGTTGGTTTGGTATCAAACAGAACTATTTAGGTGCTCCTACAACGTCAGTTAGAGCTGTGGTGTGTATGTAACCTAAGGATTTGGATTGTACCTGGTTCCCTTTTATGCTAAAAACAAATTTATATGGAGATCTATGAGGAAAGGTGTGTTTATTGGGGTTGTGGGGCTTATTCCCAAGGAAGTTGTGGGTGCTGCCTCCCTGGAAGTGTTCTCGGCCAGGTTGGATGAGGCTTTGAGCAACCTGGTCTAGTGGAAGGTGTCCCTGCTGCTGGCAGGGGGGTTGGAACTGGATGAGCTTTAATGTCCCTTCCAACCCAAACCATTCTATGATTCTATTCTGCCTGTGCTGAAGGAATGCCAGAACCTTCCTTCTCCAAAGTTACGTGCTTCCCTTCTCCTGTGAAGAGCAAATCCATCTGTCTGCTACTTCTGCCGTGTTCTTACTTGTCAGGATTTCAGTGCGTTGCTGAGTTGATAGGAAGTAAAAGGCCAGTGGTGTATTCAGTGGGATCAGGTTTCCCCTTCACTTACACTTTTCTTTCCTCTTCTTTTTTTAAAAAGTGCAGAAAACATCACTGTTCATAGAAGTGTTCGTTGAAGTCTTGTTCTCCCACAGTTGACTTCTGCTTTAGACCTACCAGGGTGAAATCCTTGGGTAGTTATCCAGGTGTGTGGTGAAGACCCACACCCGTGGTCAGCACTCCCTGTTTCCAGGTAGGAGTAGGAGATGTTGTATGTGGACGTTGGCATCTCTCATCCCCGTGACCCACGGCCCAGATGTGGCTGCCAAGGGAAATGGTGACAATAATCGCACCAGGCGTTACCTCTGGTGTGGCTCCGTATCGATGTTGGCCCAGAACTGCTTTCATCTTGCATTTACCCTGCAGCTCTGACCTGAGCCTCACAGTTTGTCACCTCAGCAGTGTCTGTGGAGCTCATGCTTTAATTCCTGTGGCTGAGGTTTTTGCGTGGGTGAAGCTCTCCCTCTCAGCTAAAGCCACGTGCCAGCAGCTGAACATACAGAACATCAGCCATGACTTGAGTAAAAAGCATTGTGTACCCCTGGACCAAGACAGGGTGCTCACAGGAGAAAACTTGGATTCCCAAGTCAACAGAAAGTCCTCTTCTTGTTGCTCTTCCCTAGTAGGACCACCAAAACCCAGGGGTGGAAGAGCACACCTGGAGCCTTGCTCCATGGAGGTGGTGTCCAACCTGGAGAATTTAAAGCACTTTGCTATGATAACTTCCTTTTTGTGTGCATGGTCTGTGATTAGCACACAAAGAGATGGAAGGAGTAGAGGTGGTGCTGAGCTGATCCTTCACAAAGAAGAGTTAACGGGTGGAAAAATAGAAATGAATCAGTGGTGGAGGTACAGATACTTGGTATGTTGCATATTGAACTAAGCTGAATTGATGGGATGTGCAGAAGCTGGCTTGATCCGTTGTCCAGAGGCTCTAGACTTGACATAGTTGGAGAAACCACCATGAGATGGCATCGTATTGTGGGAAATACACAGTGAGGCACTTCACATTGGGGAGGAACATCTTCCATCATGAGCTGGGCAGTTTTAGTCGAGGTTTAATCAGTGTACAGCTGTAACTCACCTTCCTGCCTCCATTGCTGGAATTTGCTACCTGTAGTAGATGTTAAGAGAACAACCTGCTCCTGATTTTGAGGGTCTTTTTATAGGGGAAAAAAATGTTTTTGTTTTAAAGATTTGTTTCTGGAAAACTGGTGTGGCATTTGGTGGATTAGTTTGATCTAACCATTTTACTCTTGAATGTGAAATAAGATTTTAAATGCTTAATTGACTTTCTGGTTTCCCTTTGTTGACAGAGGTTATCGGTTGTGGCAGTGGAAGTTTGGCAGCTGTAACTGTGGGAGGTGGCAGTGGGTGAAGAGATGACCACTGTCCTGTATCTGGGACTACTTCTTACAGCTCTGTAACATGTAAAAACAGGGAATGGAGAGGGAATTTTCTGAGGAGGGTTCAGGTCTGAAGGAAAGTTGAGGAGTTGCCTTGTACCCTCCAATGACAATTAATCCGCTTTGCTCGTCGGTTTGTAAACGAGGCTTAAATTGATAACTGGCAATTGGATTTAATGTTCTGTGCTGAAAAATACAGTGGCTTTTCCTGGGTAATGAAGTTAAAATACCAATAAAAACTTAGGAAAATATGCTCCCTCTTCTTTTATTGTTCTCTAATGATTTTCTGTTACCACAGTGCCTAGAAGACCCGGGAGCGTGACTCACTGGCCTTCTGAAAACTGGGATTGCGCAGTTCTCTTTGGAAAGGCTTTTCAACCCGAGGACAGAAATGCTCAGCAGATCGAAAATGTCTCAAATCTACCACTTTAAAAGCAGTGGGGGCATGTGAAGGGCCATGGATTTACCAGGAAGGGCATCGCTGGCAGCGGCTGGTGCGGTGCCACCGATCCATGGTGTTACCTGCTCCACCTCCAGCTATGAGACCAAGGTCATTTCTGTTTCCTGATAGCCAAGGACTTGCCTGGCTCCTTGGTTGTCACTTGTTATAAAGCTCCTCATGAGTGCTGGGATGGAGATGGTTCTGCTGTGACATCTCCCACCTGGAGGCATCGCTCAGTCCCTCCTTCCACCCAAACTTCTCACGTGGCTTTGGATAAACTCATTAGCATTGCTGGTGCTTTTATTCTCTAGATTATAGAATTGTTTTGCCTCATAGCTTTGGGAGAAAAAAAAAAAAGCTTTTAAAGATCATCGTTGAGTCTAAAAAGCTCAGTGAGGATCCTTCTGTGAAGATCAGAATGAAGGGGAGTTGTGGTGGGCTTTCAGATCAACTCAAAGCCAATGGTTTGTGCCCCTGGGACCTCGGGCTTTGGGGTGAAGAGCTGGCAAGAGCAGGATGTGTCTGGCATCGGGAGGGGAGGAAGGATGGCAGGAGCGATGAGAGAGAGGAAGAATAGGGACAAGAAGAGTTATGAGCAGTCCTGAAGGAGAGGACCATACTTGATCTGGTGGAAGAGTTTGCAGAGGATGGTGTGTAACCTTCTCCAGATGCCTGGAAAGGATGCAGGCAGCCGAGCTGGGCTGAAAACACCAGATTTGGGGGGAAAAAAAAGGGTTATGAGAATTCCAGCTTCTAGAAAATAATCTTTAGTCTCTCCAGAACCACGTTCTGGCTCATGGTATATATCACGTTACAAGAGTTTTGCTTTCAGGGCTGTGGCTTGTCTTGCAGACAAGACATCATGGATAACTTCTTGTCATGTTGAAATGGCAATTGTTTACTCTTCTGCTTCTTGCGTTTTTATGAGGAAAAAGCAATGATGACAAAAACAAAGCTTAGAATATGTTGAATGGGGTTTTTTTTTTTTTTTCAATAAAGCAAAACTACTCCCCAAACTTCTTTCTAGTCTGTTTGAAAATAATCTACTTAATGTTAATTTTTTAAAATATTTTTTTTACCACGTGTTACCAGAGGCAAATTTCTGATGGAGGACAATGGGGCTGATATTCAAGTAGCTGCTACTCTGAACCGCAACCTCCGACGGCTGAACTTCAGAGCACCCGAAAAACAACAGTATGGCTTGCAAAGAATGTCTCTGCAGAGCTTCTCCTTGCTGTTAGCATCTCACACTAATGATCTCCAAATCTGCAAATGATGAGGGAATTTGATTTTAACAATAATGCAAGAGGATGATTTCATGCTTTATTTTTTTTCCCTCTTTAAGATAATGTGCTGTAGGAGCACGTGGGATTTATTGATTAGGTCTAAAGCCAGCTGGTCTCTAGTTTTCTCGCGATTAATTGGAAGCCAACTTTGTAATACAGCAGGGAGAGGAGTTTTTGGGGGTTTGTTAGTGATAAATATGCTCTGAAAGACTTTGCAAGAATCCACTTTTCACTGAAAATGGCTTGTGCACCTCAAAATGTGAGTGCTTGTCCCAGTTCATGGGGAAGAAGGCGCTGGTTCTTCCTACCAACTTGGCTTTGCCTAAGGAAAAAATATTCCTTTTGTGCATCATTGCATAAGTTGGGTTATATTTTCTTATTATATTTTCCCACTTCTCTCATTTTTAAGCTGTCTGACCGTTGGAAATACATTCCTTTGATCTTCCAGTGGATCTTCTGGAGAAGAGAAGGCTCCAGGGAGATCTTATAGCGGCCTCCCAGTACCTGAAGGGGCTACAAGAAAGCTGGGGAAGGACTTTTCATAAGGGCAGTTAGTGACAAAACAAGGGGAAATGGGTTTAAGCTGAAAGAGGGGAGGTTTAGATGAGATATTAGGAAGAAGTTCTTCACTGTGAGGGTGGTGAGACACTGGAACAGGTTGCCCAGAGAAGCTGTGGCTGCTCCTCCCTGGAAGTGTTGAAGGCCAGGTTGGATGAGGCTTTGAGCAACCTGGTCTAGTGGAAGGTGTCCCTGCTGCTGGCAGGGGGGTTGGGACTGGATGAGCTTTAAGGTCCCTTCCAACCCAAACCATTCCATGATTCTATGATTCATTCCTATGAAGTGTTTCTGAGGGATGTGTGTTCTTTCAGGCAATGGCAATTAAACCTTAACAGTTATTCCAGCATCCCAGCATTGTTTTTGTTACTGCACATGGTTTGTATATCCAGCCATAACTCTGTGGTACGTTTGGTTTTCACAGTCTGAAGGAAGCTTCTTATTTTATGGTACCTTAAGGAAAAAATTATATATATATATATACATACACACACACACAAATGTCAATTTATTCTTACCTCTGTAGTGTGTGGAACATCCATCCTTACAACCGAGATGAATTTCTGTGTGACTGCAGGCTGCATTATTTTGGAGGTTCCCACCTTGCTCCCTTGACATCCCAGAGCAGCACATTCCCAGAGCAGGTTCTGTGTGTGGCTGTTGAGAACATCACTGCTCATGTAGACGTGCTTTTGTTTGTCTTTATTTTGCTGAGAGAAACCAAGGCAGAGCGGATTTGTTCTGGTGAGGCACGGCTTTACTATTGTTTCCCAGGTTATTTTGAGGTACAGTTTCTCCTGGGATTTTTCCTCTCTTGGCTTTTTAACCTTTTTGCACATCCTATAGTGATTGTCTCAGTTAAAAGTACGGAGTCGTAATGAGTTTACGTGGTGTTTCTAAAATTAAAGGTAATTTGAGGGCTTTAGGTTGGAGGAGGAGGGAAATGGTGATTATTCCAAGCTTTTCTGTTACTGATACGTAGCTCCATGGAGAAAATACAGCTGCTTTTTGGGGAGCAGGTGTGTGTTTGCTGTTGAGAGGGATGAGTGGGCATCCAAGCTTCATGAGCAAATACCCATTCAACCCCTGCAAAGTGTGTTTGCTCCACGTTTTCCTAAAAGGATAAATAATTTCTGGGTACAAAATCTTTCTGGGTGTTTTTAAAATGCTGGTGAAGTTTTTGTGTTGGTTTTGGGGTTTTTTTTATTTAATTTTTAAAATGCTGGGAAGTGTTCAGCTGTAGGAATGGCCACAGCGGGTTGACCAAGACGCCCGCCCAGCCCGCGGCTCTGCTCCCCACGGCAGGAGGGAGCCCACAGAAGCTGTTCTTGCCCCTCAGCGTGTTTTTCAGACGTGTCAAGTGTTGCTTTCAGCGACCTCCGTGTCGTAATGCCGTGCTAGTGTCCAGCCAGCAGCGTTTCACTGAAGGTTATTTCTCCTTTTGCATCTGTCTGTGTGGCTAAATCATATTTTGCTAGATGGGTGGCAAACATCTGCTCGTTCTGCTCTGCAAATCTTCTCCCTTGTTGCGGCCACACCAAGTAACAGGGAGTAGATGAGTTTAATTTAAGGCACAACAACACGCACCCTTATGTCCTAAGCCAAAAGCTGCAGAGTCCAAGAGCTACAAGGGAATATATTCATCATCATATCTCAGGGGGTGGTGAATGGAAAAAGCATCGCTCGCTCTTCTGACCGCCACAGCTGTGCCAGTCGCCGGTCCCAGCCGGACAGTGTGGCCCTTCATGGGCTGACCTGGCAGCCCAGCACCCCCTGACCTCCCACAGCTGCAGCCCCTGGAACAATGGACCCTTTGAATTATGGCCAAGAAACTTGGCCTTTGTTGGTGACCCAGCAAGCAGCTCAGCCATCCTCCACCCTGCCCAGAGCTCCAGAGAGTGGTCCTGAGCAGCTCCCTCCATCAGAGGTGGACCTCTTTGAACCCCTTACGCTGGTCACCATAGGTTAAATGCCATTGCTTGCGTAATTAAAAGTGCTCTGGAAGTAGTCCCTAGGACAAGGTCCTCTTTCTCTCTCTTTGTTCCCACCAGTTGCATCTGTTACCAGGCTGAGTGTTGAGGACTTGGGTGTTAGTTCTTCACAGAATCATACAATCAAGGGGAATATCAAGGAATCAAGGAATAGTTTGGGTTGATGGGACCTTTCAAGGTCCATCCAGTCCAACCCCCCTGCAGTGAGCAGGGACATCCTCAACCAGATTAAGTTGCTCAGAGCCCTGTCCAACCTGACCTTGAATGTTTCCAGGGATGGGGCTTCTACCACCTCTCTGGGCAACCTGGGCCAGGGTTTCGCCACCCTCAGCGTAAAAAATTTCTTCTTTATATCTAGTCTAAATCCCTTATTTAGTTTAAAATCATTTCCCCTTGTCCTATCACTACTGTCCCTGCTAAAAAAGTTTGTTCAGGAAAGCTTGGTTTCATTAGAGCTGGTCTCCAAGCAGCCTGTGCCCATAGCTGGTGTGGTCACGGTGACTGTCACAAGCTATTTTTATTGGGTTTTTTCCAAGTAAAAGGAGGGTGACATGCAAGGATGTACCTGCCAGGACAGGAAATCAGTGTATTTATCACTAATCTCTGTGTCAGTGCTGAGATGTGGAGAAGGAGGTGCCATGGGGTGAGCTTTGCATTATGCTGGAATTTTCAAAATTGTGGATGTTGTGTGAAAATTGTATTTGTAATAGCAGGGAAAGGAAAGCTGATTGTTTTGACACAATTATAGTCACGCCATTACAAAATCTTCTCAAGATGAAAAATGTCATTTTTAGCCTTGGCCGAAGGCAGGAGGGTTATTTGGGATGGGAAGCTTCACATCTTAACAGGCTGGTTCCCCACCACTTCGTTTCCAATGCTTTTATTTAGTTGTGTTTTGTAAAGCTCAAATAAAAAAGCCAAGTAATGACAACATTCAAAAGCAGGGCTGCTGATTTCACCAGAGATTTCACCTGAATTAAAATGTAATTTGTTTCTTCAATTAGTTTTTACAATATTTCAGCTTGGTTAAAATAAGTGGTTTTAAAAACACAACCAACCAAACAAAAAACCCTTCAGTCTTGTTGCTCATCCCTTGCCCTGTGTTGTTGTATAGGGGCAGGTCCTGGAGCATCCTGCTCCTCATGGCTGGGTCAGCGTGGTGGGATGCAGGAGGTGAGGGGAGGTGGGTGGAGGTGACCTGTGCCACTTGTCCTCTCCGTTTACTCAGACCTGTTGTAGATAAGAGCCTTTGGTTCTCCATCCAACACCCTGACTGGTCCTTCCCTGGGTAGGTAAGTGCTGGCTTTTACTTGTCGTTGGTTTTTAGGTGCTTTTACAAGGATAACTGCATGTGGTGAGGCTGCAGGGAGCCAGTCCCAGGCCATCCCACAGAGTCACAGTGGTTGGAAAAACCCTTTAAGATCACTGAGTCCAACCATAAACCCAACACTGCCAATTCCACCTCTAACCCATGTCCCTCAGCACCTTGTGTGCCTGTCTTTTAAATCCCACCAGGGATGGTGACTCCACCACCTCCCTGGGCAGCCTGGTCCAATGCTTCACTACCTTTTCAGTGAAGAACTTTTTCTTCAGATCCAATTTAAACCTCCCCTGGTGCCACTTGAGGCCATTTCCTCTCATCCTGTTGACTGTTACTTGGGAGACCTACCCCCACCTCTCTCCACCCTCCTCCAAGGGACTTGGACAGAGCCAGAAGGTCTCCCCTCAGCCTCCTTTTCTCCAGGCTCAACACCCCCAGTTCCCTCAGCCACAAGGGAACTCAGCACACTTGTGCTCCAGACCCTTCCCCAGCTCCGTTGCCCTTCTCTGGACACGCTCCAGCACCTCAACATCTTTCCTGTAGTGAGGGGCCCAACACTGAACCCAGTGCTCCCCACATTGTCCCAGGGTCCTTTCAGACACGACATCATTGCAATGACAAAACATCATGAACTGGTAAATGCAGACCTGCAACACCTCGGGAATCTGGGAAACCCTTTGGGGTTTTTTTGGGGTGAAACCTTTTGGTTTCCCAAATCCCCTTCATGTGATTGCGTTGGGGCTTGTTGGAATAAAGCAAGATGCCAATGTCAGACCCAACAGCTGCTGCTTAGGAAACAGGAACAGGATGTTCCTGGGCTGGAAGAGGAGTGTGTGCGTGGGGAATCCTTCGGGGTGTTTGTGTGTGGGGTGGGGGCTGCACCTCCCTGCACTCCGAGGGGCGGTGAGAGCCCTGGGGAACATCGAAAGCAGAGAGACCTTTGGTGATTATTGCTTTTGAGAGGGACTTTCATGGCCTGTAGCTTAACGAGCCTTTCAGGGAGTTTAATCTTCTCTACTGTTTCAAAGATGCTTTTGATGCCACAGGTTTTGTCCTCAGAACAATAACACACTTGATAACCTTTGCTGCTGCTTTTTTGGAGCCTTTGGTTCTTATCTTAAGCTCTGTTTGGCTTGTGTGTGTATTTATGGCTTAAATAACTTTGATTTGGCTCCTTCAGCGTAAAGAAAACCCCATCCTGGTCAGAGCAGCCCTGGTTGTTGGCGGGTGTGGTAACACGCAGGACGAGGTGTTTGGCTCCTAATTAATATTTTATGAAATTCCTTGTTTTAGGAAGTGGAAATAGCTGGGGAAAATGCTGCTGGTGATGAGCTGCTGCACCCTGGGGTAGCTGGGAGGACTGGTGAGGTTTTTAAACCAAAAATTCCAGTTTCTGGGTAGGGATGTTGATTTAATAACTGTCAAAGAGTTTTTAACGCGGCAACTATGTTTTCATGAATAAGAGGTCGCTACATAAAATTTTTGCCTCTTGGCAAAAACCATGTTGTAAAGATGTACTTGCTCTAGGTTTAAAGTGTTAATTTATGTGGTGTACTGAATTGGATTTAAAGGTCCCTGAAGACCTTTGAATCTCAGTAGCTAATGAGGCTTGCAGAAGAGAGCTTGAGAGAGGAGAAACTTACTGGCAGTGAGTAATGCTGGTGAAAGAGCTCCAGGATTGAGCAAGTTTTGCAGAGGATAATTAGGAATGATCGCATCGACGTTCAGGGTGTTTGATTGTTTCCAGCTATTGATCTCCCCTGACGCCGGCTGCAGCTCCCCATGCCCTGGGGGGATGCTTCTCCCTGCCCAAACCCTTTAGGTTGAGTTTTCCCAAGTTTTAGACTTCATCCAAAGGGACACAACTCCTTGTGGTTTCCCTTGGGATGAGCTGAGCATCCATCTCGCGTCTCCCTCGGCTCAGCAGAGTTATCCCTGATGGAAAGGATTGGACCTTCAGGCTCTGACCTCTCTGCTTGGCAAAGCCATCCTTGCTAAAGATGCTTAAACTTGTCCTTCTTCTTCCAGCTGGCCTTGCTGAACTTCTTTCACCCTGAAGAAAAGCTGCACGTTGGAGAAGAAGGTAGACGCGTCCGTCGAAATAAAAGGAGTAAAGGCAGCGAAGGGCCAGACGGTGAGTCCACCTTGTTCCTCCCTGTTGAGCTTCTTGTCTTCACCACAGACAAGTAGAAGACTGATGGGGTTTTTTTTCAGATCCTGGTTATGTACAGAATTCTGTATATGGGAGGAAAAAAAGTTGCCATTTTAATAGTTTCTATCTATTTAATAGTTTTATTAAATAGAAACTATTTAATAGGTTCTATTAATTGACTTTTCATAAGGGCAGTTAATGACAAAACAAGGGGAAATGGGTTTAAGCTGAAAGAGGGGAGGTTTAGATGAGACATTAGGAAGAAGTTCTTCACTGTGAGGGTGGTGAGACACTGGAACAGGTTGCCCAAGGAAGTTGTGGCTGCTCCTCCCTGGAAGTGTTCTCGGCCAGGTTGGATGAGGCTTTGAGCAACCTGGTCTAGTGGCAGATGTGTGAATGGAGCAGACGGTTGGGGGGGATTAGCCCAGCCCTTTCTCTTACCAGATGTGCAGAGAATCCCCTGCACGGTGAGAAAAACTTGCTGAAAATCAGTGGACTAACGAGGGCTTTTCTCATCATCCTCGTGCCCAGGTGAAAACACGTCATTGTACTTTTAGAACTTCCAATCTTTTCCCAGATCTCCTTTATCTTCTCCGAATGCATCAGAGCTGAGTCACTCCAGAAACTTTGGGCACTTCCACCCATTATATATCTTTTTCTGAATGAGGGGGTTTGAGGGGGTGATGGGATTGGGGAAATTTGGTCGTTTTCCTCATGCCATTAGCAAGGCGGGTCCTGTTGGCCAGCAGTTACTTTGTGTTTGGCCATCTCAGTTTTCCTAGGTAGAGCAGTTTTAACAAGTGTGTAAGCTCTCAGGGTAGGGATTGACCTTGCAACAACCCTAAATCAATAAAGAAAGAAACAGAATAGCTTTCTTGTGTAACTTGTGCTGTTTATTTTAGACCTACGTGAAGGAATCTTACTTTTTTAGAGAAGGGCGATGAATCATTTAAAAAAAAACCCCCAAAATAAAATCACATCACGGTGTCGATAACACTGTTTTCTTCGTGAGTTTTGCAAAGGGCAACTTGATCAAATCTTTGATCTCCAAAGAGCCTCCAGAAGATAAAAGTGGGTGAACTATAAATTCCCAGAAGGAAGGAGATGTGCTTTCCACTTGAGGCCTCGCTAATATTTGTCTGGAATTAATTTTATGAACTTTCAAGTCCTTTCACACATGCAGTGAAAGACCAAAGTGATCCGAGCGTGGAAGCCGTGGTTGGAGAGAGGCTGCTCTGTCCTCTTCTATGGCTCTTGGGGTCCTGCTCATCTTGGTACCAACAACAGGATGGCTTCAATGATTTATAAATGTCAAAGATAACACAGTTCCTTTCCTAGAAGTTTCTTTTTCTTTTAAGAATAATTTGCTTTCAAGTCTTTTGCTGTGAATAAAGGTGGTTTTGAGATAGGTCAGAGCTGGTCCCACAGGCTGGGAGGAGAAGGGTGGTGGCCGTGGCTGTGCCCAGAGCACAGAGCCACAGGGATGGGACGTGGGAGGCCGTGACCAGCGAAGCTGCTTTGGTGCCTCTTTGTTACTTGCTGAAAAACCCCAAGAAAACTGGTGTGCCGTGGCACAAAGCTATCGCTCGGATCCTGGCACTGCCAAGCAGGACTCCAGGATTTCAAGGGCTCCTTTGAGGACTCCGGCTTCGCTTCACTCCTCCTACCCCCTTGTCATGTTTTATGATCGTGTTTGCTTAATTTTTGTTTGTCCCCCTCCACACACGGTGCCCTGGAACTAACCCGCGGGCCCTGGAAACTAATAAAAAAAGCCACAGTCGTGTCCTGGGACGAGGTGCCTGCCGGGCTCCCCGCTCCGCTGGCCTGTCCAGCCCGGCTGTGCCACGGGTCACCCTGCCACCGGCACATGGGATGGATGGGAGCCTGATGCTACTCCCACTCCTGAGGAGCACAGATCAGCTTTCAAACCAGCTTCCTCTCTGTGCCACCAAAACCAACGTTTGCACAGCTTTAAAAATTGCTGCTATTTTTTTTTCCTACTTCTCAAGGACCAGAGTGATCCCCTTCACAGCTTCATTTCAGGGCAGGTTTGGATGAGATATTAGGAAGAAGTTCTTCACTGTGAGGGTGATGAGACACTGGAACAGGTTGGCCAGAGAAGCTGTGGCTGGTCCTCCCCGGGAGGGGTCAAGGCCCGGGT
>NW_010326635.1:0-1077 GCF_000700745.2 Antrostomus carolinensis | reverse complement strand
ACCTGGTCTAGTGGAAGGTGTCCCTGCTGCTGGCAGGGGGGTTGGGACTGGATGAGCTTTAAGGTCCCTTCCAACCCAAACCATTCCATGATTCTGTGATTTTACAATATTCTTCCTACTCTGTGTTACTGACTCCACCTGTCACTTAATTTGCTTTAATTCTCTAAAACTTGCCCCTCTCCAACCTCTCTCTTTTATTTTTCTCCTTTTCCCCTCCTTCCTTTTTTTCTCTTGGTGTATTTATGCTGCTGTGGAACTGCTGTTGCTCCCAGATTAACAAATCATTCCGGAGTTGGTAATTAGCAACAGTTGTGCTAAAAGGAACCATCAAGAATGTTAAATTAGTCCACTTTTAAATAAACTGTGTATGAAATGTTAGATCTCTATTCCCAGAGCACCAGTAAAAAAATGCTGCTGGCTTTTTGCTAACAAAGCCAAAATATGGGAGTAGCATGGTTGTAACTACAGAGACAATTCCGTGCTCTTGAGGTTATAAATAATGACAAGAGCATTTACAAAGCAGATGTCAATAGGACTTTTTTAAAAAACATTGGGGTTTTTTTAACAAAAAAAACCCCCTGGTTTCTTTTTCTCCTACTTTCATCTCTGTTCCCAGTTAGATCCCTGCCGTGCTGCTTTCCTGGTTTGTTTGGTTTTTGGTTTTTTTTGGTTTGGAGTTTGGTTTTTTTGGGTGGGTGTTTTTTTGTTGTTGTTGTTTGTTGGGTTGGGTTTTTTTTAATTTTCCTTCCTAGATTTTTTCATATTGAGCTTGGTGAGAAACATCAGTGATTGTTACCCGGGCTTTGATTCGAAGCATGGCAGCTGGGAAGAGGCTGAGCAGATGGCTGTCCTTAAGCTGACAACAGTTTGGTTCCTACTACTTTGGCAGTCCTTGCTGCTGAGGAAAGTCCTTGATGAGAACTCGTGGGTTTCAGTGCTGCAAATGACTTTTGTTGGAATGAAGATTAAATTCTAGGAGAGCTAAAGCTCAACTCCATCCCTGCTTCTACCTGGAGCTTTGGGCATGATGCAGCAGCTACGTGGGGTCAGTGTTTCACTGTTAGTAGGTCACTTGGT
>NW_010326634.1:273218-325511 GCF_000700745.2 Antrostomus carolinensis | reverse complement strand
GGGAGGCGCTGAGGGGAAGGGGACCCGCGGGCGGTGGCTGAGGGGAGGATGGGAGGGAGGGATGCCCGGCAGCTGCAGGGCAGCAGCACCCGCTGTCGGTCGGGTCCCTGGTGCTGAAACCCCCGTGGGAGGAGGCTGATGAGGTGAGACGCCCGCTCAGGGCTGCAAAGGGAGGAAGGACTTTTGGAAATTGACATGACAGGAGAGAGCGGAGTCCTGCCTCGGGCTGCGAGCTGGGCAGGCTGGGGGCTGAGGGGGGAGATCAGGACAGGGGCACGGGAATGAGGGGAGAGCCGGCCCGGGGGAGCAGAGAAATTCCTCCCCGACATGAGGGACCATCACTGACCACCCCATTTCTCCACTCCTGCTTTCTCAAGTCCCGCTGTCAAACAACATATATTAAAAATAGAGAACCGAAAGAAAAGAGCCTTACCAAAACACAAGACTTTACTGTGCACTTATTCTTCCCTCCAGAGAGAGGGAAGCCCACTGCAAGCCCTAAAACAAAGAAAATAGCTGGACCCACCTGCATTTCATCCAGCTCCAGCCCTGTCATTGCCTCCTCATCCTCTTGGGTTTTTTTTCTTTTCCTCCTGCACACTTCCATCTTCTAAACAGAATTCACAGGCCATATTTTTATACCTATACATTTAATTTGATGCTTTCACCTAGGTATCCCATGTAACTTCAGCTGGCATCTCTTCCTCCTTCTTGTGACAAAAGATGTAAATATTTGTGGCCCAACAATAAACGTACCTTTAACAACCTTTGTTACAGCTGTGGCACACAGGAAGCAAGTTGCAAGACTTCAGCAAGAAGTCTTGAGTATTTGAAGTATTTCCATGTAAGAAGTACTGAGTACAGAAATCACCTAAGCAGAGAAGCAAATATTCCCTTGCTTTATGACAAAGCACTGCCTTAAAATGGTGAGTTCTTTTACCGCTGCTTTTATTTTGAGAAATTAAGCTCTGATCCTTCAGGCAAATACAGCCAATCCTCTATGGCTGGCTAATCAACCAAAATCAGTGAGATTCTCTCCATCTGTGGTCAGTGACTGAAACAGGTGTCAAAGTTTATCATTAGACATTTCTCTAAATAAAATGAGTAAAACATATTTTGGCTGATTCTAAAAAGACTTTTGTTCATGCAAGGCACTATTCCCAGTTTGATAAGCCAAGTCAAGAAAGACTACCTTAATATTGAAATTTCTGATGAGAAACTGCAGAGAACTTTGTCAGGAGTGTTCTTTGTACTGTCATGGTTTACATGATTTTATTGTCAATAGTAGCTGATTCAAATGCAGAAAAACCAGGAAGAGGATATCATATGGATGCAATTTTAACATAATTTTTCTTACAAGAATGTAAAGAAGCATTTCTCAGTGAAAAACTCACTCAAAAACATGTAACAGCTTTAGTCTCTTCTGCTTGACTGTAAATTCTGCTAGACACTACAAATATTTCTTAGATTAGTTTAAATATAACAATCCAACAGTCAACAGAAAAACACAGCAGCTAGAAAATATTTACATCCTGAACTTAAATTTGTAGATAGTGTGTGTATACTCCATCTGCTTTATAAGAGAAAGCAGATACAGTGAAGACAAACACTACTCCTTTCCAGGGCAGCTTTTACTAAGGGACCAAAAACCAATCCTATCATCAGTCATAAACTACCAACATCTGTTTTCTTTGAATTGTGAAGAAAATTTCAATATAATGTAAATTAGATGGAACATGAGATTATTTGGAAATACTGACAAGGGGGATATGTCCTATTTATCAAGTCCCAACTGGAGTGTATGTTATTTGCATAACATGCTCTGAAGAAAGTTTTGGAAGTTGCACATAGAACCCATTGGCAGAGACTCTCATGGATGAGAAGTCAGATAACAAGGTGACAAATATGGTAAAGAAGTCTGGACAGACTAGGTTTTGCTACAGTTATTCTTATTTCTTTGAAATTTGATTTTTTGTCATTGCAGGTACAATATTTCAGTACCAGAATTTTCAATAGATGCTATGCCTAGGATGATTTGTTTAGGCTAGCATTTTCCAAGGAAACCAAAGGAGCTGAACACACAAATCACACTAAAATTCAAAGAACCTGGCTTAATTTCTTTCTTAATGCATTTAAAATGAAAATATTGTGAACAATTTATAACAACAGTACCGTTAACACCAAGCTCAAAAACAGCGTTTGTTTTCTATTTGTAGTAAGTGTTTCATCAACAGATACTTACAAGTAGTTACAGAACTTTGTTTCTCCGAAGGAATCTCGGGAGTTTAAGTTTTGAAGTTTTTATGGGCTCTTGTGACTTGTAATAGGCAAAACTGAACTTTTCAGTCTTACATGTAGCATATCCAAATTGCTATTTTTTTTGTTAGAGAATGAAATAGCTGTAAAGTTTTCTTATACTGAACATGAGGATGGATGACATTAATCATAAAATGTAAAATAGTTGAAGTACAAGATTTAACATATTTTTTCTTAATGTGAAAATTTGTTTTTTTAAGGCAAAAAATGTCCAAATTTTTGCCATGTAGACTTTCAATAACAAAAGAAAATCAAAAACCTGTCAACCAACCCTAAGACTGGACTGGAAGTAAAATTGTTTCAGAAAGAATAATCTGATAGAACTTTAGAAAACAGATGTTGGGTTTGTGATGTTGCCAGCAGTTTAGCACTCACGACCTAAGTGAGTATAATGGGCACTGCAGCCTGTAATCTTGATTTCAATCATTCTGTAATGAAAACTAGTCTTTGACCGCTACTCTGTGTTTTAGCCAAAACCACAGATTGTCCTTGATACATGTGAGCGGTTTTGGATGTGATCATTTAGCACTGACTATGTCTACTACTCGAAGGCCCATTTAACAACTTCTCTGTTTGAGCTTGCCATGTATTGTTATCCTTGGCACTATATCATACAAATGACTCTGTCTTTCAGTGTGACCTTAAAAAAGTTACCTACTCTATCCCTCATTGTTCTTATATGTATAACGGGATAATGACACCAAATAGTTTAGTCAAGTGCCTGGGCACATAGAGGAAAAAAGCTACATATATATTCTACCATTCTTTAAAATTAATAGGACTAGATGAATAAATAGCTTTCTTATTTAATGTTTACCTCTCTGCTCAATTACTGTTAATTATTCAGAATTATACTTTTCATAACTTGTTTTCTTTAAATACATAATTTTAAATCCTTAGATTGTGATCATGGCCAGTTCTCTGCAAGTACCTATGCCAAAATTGCATTCTGTATTGTTCCATGTATACAAGGTTCTGAGAGAAAGAAAGGGAGAGTGGTGCATTCCAAATTCTGCCAGAGATCTGAAGTCACGTAAAGGAATAGAGTGAAAAGACATTCAGCATTCAGTTTTATCCCATCCTTGTACCTGGGTGCATTATCATCTCTCTTCTGTCTTCTCTGCTTTGTTTTGCAGTTAGGCGTATTGCCATTTAAAGTGATTTTATTATACTTCAGTGTCAGCATTTATCCTTGAAATAGAGATATAACTTGTATCTTCTACAGTTACTCATTTGAGCTGAATGCAGACAGCATGGCATGGGCTTATTTTCAGTACATCTGAAATGTATTTCTCTACCGTGGTGCATGGAATTGTCATCTTTTTGGTTGACAAATATTTTTAACAAGGACTTCGGATCACAAGGTCCCATTATTTGCAAAAGGAACCAGCTCACAATGGAGCATTTGATAAAAAGCATATAGGGATCTACGAATCTTTTCAACATTTTAATTTCTTCTTCCAAAGGTTTCACCTGACACATCAGCTTTAGAAAAATCATGCCATTAGCTAGATGCAAATTTAATTTTCTGCACTTAACTTATATAAAAAAACTATGTGCATGCAAAAGCTTTTCCGAAATTTTCAATAACTGAGGTTTTTGGAGAATCTGATCTTTTTCCCTCAATGTGCTAAGAATCTCTGTAACAATACTTGCTGCACTGAGCCAGACCAAAGGTTCACGCAGCTTGTTTCTGACAGATGCCTTGGGAAGAGTACAAGAGGGCAAGTGTGCAGTGATAGTCCTTTCCCAGGCTCTGACGATTTGAAGCTCAGAGAATCCCTGAGCCAACAATTGTGTCTTTGTCTCTGATGGATTTCTCATCCCAGAATTTCTCGAATTGTTTTTGAACCCATCTACATTTTTGAGCATCCACAAATCTGGTACCTATTCTAAGGCCAAATACCAGTGTATAATGATGACATGTTCCTAATTTTTTTAATTCCCAAAATGTGATAACTCTATTGCAAGGGTCAGATTTTCAGTATGTCCATACTTGTAGGAAATATTCAAATTACCCGTAACAATTGGGACTACTGGCTTCCAGAGACATAAAATGCAAATATAACTTCATCGTTTGTGGAAAGCAAATGTGAGCAGAATTTGAACAGAACCAAGACTGTTTGTTTTCATATAGCAACCACTGAAATCCCTGGCAGCATTTTTTTTCATTTGTAATATTTCTTTTTTTCTTTGTTTTATCCAAGTATTAACAACCCAAGACTACATATTCTTGGGAAGGGTCATGATGGATTCATTATGATCTGTGGATTCTATTGCAATAGGAGTCTATAAACCAATAATGCCCCTGTCTTACATAGCATTTTTAATCTGTATGTATCAAAGCATTTATGTGTATGAATAACCCTTGGAACAATTTATCCACAAGTGTTTCTGATCCCTCTTATTCCTTCTCTTATATGTATATACATAAAGTAACATAAATCAAGGTATCTTGATAGGCTTTAAATATATATATCATGATCCACTCTCTAGTGTGCTTTCTGCAATGTGAATTAGATGTCCTAATATGTACGTACTAACTTAAGAATCAAACATTCTGTCAGATACAATACATTTCAAAGGTATTTGTCACTTCACTATCGCATATCTTGATTTGCTTGAAGTTAAGACTTTGAAATACTCAGGACACATCTGTTGCAGGTTGCATTCTGAAAAAGGATATCTACTTCAAAGTGCTGTGCCCAGGATAAATTGCTAATCCAGGTGAACCCTTGACACTTAGCTTGGGTTCAACCATATCTTTAAACACGTGGTAACAATTATTAGACTCTGAAGTTGTATTCAACATAGCAGATCTGTTGTGACTGTACATGTGAATGGTCATATTAATACCACATTGGGGGCCAATCACAACTGAGGTGACAACATCTGACCAGGAGATACGAGAAGTATCATTTAAGGTGGATTTAAGCTCTGAGTTGTTCTGAGTTAGTTTGTTGTAGGGTTGAGAGTGGCGGGCGGTTTCCCAGCCCGGCGCTCGGCTCGCAGAGGCAGCGATGGCTTTTGCAGTGCCAGCAGTGCCCCCTCGTGCCTCAGCCCGGGGGAAAGCAGGAGCAGAAGGTGGGTTTGCTCCTCCTGCCCATGCATCTGCTACTCAAGAGCAGCATGAAAGCGCCGAGTCTCATTAATGCGGCACAGAGATAAACAATATTCGGATCATTCTTCTGATCATGATGGATTATTTGGTCATAACAAGCATATCATCCCTGCTTAATGAATGGAACATGCCATTTCTTCCTAGCCGTTGTCAGTCTTTGATGCAGTACAATTAGCAGAGGTTCTCATTTAATTACCTAGCATAATAGGACCTGAAATGCTATCTTTCATATAACTACTGCTTTTCAACAGTCCCCTAGGCTAATGAGGATAATGTTCCAACCTAATGCATATTATTTAAAAAGAAAACATTGCAAAACAAATACAATCTTACAGGAGTATAATACTTCAAATTGCTTTAGGAGCTGTTTGATATACTGTGGCCAATAACTGTCGTAAATTGGTGAAGATGCAATTAAATAGTCCTAGTTAAAAATTAATAATAATCTAGTGA
Source organism: Antrostomus carolinensis (assembly GCF_000700745.2). NCBI lineage: Eukaryota > Metazoa > Chordata > Aves > Caprimulgiformes > Caprimulgidae > Antrostomus > Antrostomus carolinensis. The sequence continues at coordinate 319,621 of NW_010326634.1, read as the reverse complement.
GGAGTAGGAACTTTTATATGTTACTCCTGCCTCTCTTTCTTTTTCCCCAGTCAAATGAAGGAAACTAATAACAAATAGATTTGTAACAATATTTTAGATCTAGCTGTCTTTTAAATAATAAGAGTGCTGACTCTTGTCTGTGTTAGGACAGATTTAAAACAAAACAAAACAAAACTAGGGATGTAATAAAAACAAACAAACAAACAAAAAAAGAAAAACCCACCCAACCCCCAAAAAAAACAGTTTAGGCATCTAATTGTTTAAGATAGCCATCTAAACAGATTTTGAGGAACATACACACATGCTACAGAAACTGTTACAGCCTCTTGGCATCTCTGGAGATCCCACAGACTTTCTTCTATATTTTGATTTGCCTGTTTACTTTCCAAAACTTCCTCCAAGTGCCTAAATCATATCATAAAATGAAACATTTGTAGAACTAAGCCACATGCTATGACTCTCACCAGAAAATGAAAAGCTTTCAAAATTCACTTCACGACACAATGTTCACTGTCATTCTTTTTATTATACATTAATTAATTAGTAGGCATGAAAGAGGCTACAAAGTTATTCTACCAGGGCATTCCATTTCTCTGCTGAAACACTGAAATCACCTCAGATATTAGTCTTATGTCTCAGGGGCTTGTGTTAGATGGCCTCCAGAGATCTCCTTCAATCTAAACTGCTCTATGATTCTATATCATTATTTTTGTGGACCTAAAAATCACCAAGTTACTTTAATGAGAAGAAGAAGAAAAAAAAAAAAGAGTGATAACTGTCCATGCTGAGCTCTCAGTGAATATGTCATCAGACTAATTTATATGAACGTCAGGGCAGAAACAGAAGGAACTTGGTTGTATTTGATTTGCAAGTGTCACCATTCCCATAGAAATTACTGGCATTCAGGGTAGGAGCTTGAACTTAACCCAAGAAGCTCTAGAGAAGCAGGTCTCTGGATCAATGGACTACAGTCAGCCCTGAACATTTCTTGCAGAAACCACCATCACTGTCACCATAATGAGACTTTTAATTAAAAACTGAAAGCAATATCACTCTACAGATGAGCCACAGACTATTTATTACATTCCCATTAAATATTTGTGGTCTGAAGACCACAGTTTGCCATCCTCTGACATCCACAGAGTTAGGACATACACTTCATAAGATGTCCCAAGATCAATAGGAACTCATGAGGGAGTATATAAGTGTGTCTGCACTTCCCTCCTTAGTAGCAGACACATCAGACTTTGTGGTTATGAAAAGCAGCTCAATTTCCTGACTGATGTGTTTTATTTAGATTGAGCAGATCAAGGCAGAAGCTCTCCATGTAACTCTTCTGTCAGTGCTTGCTGCTTTTTTGAACATCTTTGCCAACAGGAGTTAGTAGAATAAGAAACTTAGAGATGCCCAAAGAGAAATAGATTAAACATGTAGCTCTATGGCTATTTTTTGATGTTTTAGGCTGCATCCATTCAACAAATTGTAAGACTTCTATTGATATTTTAATAGGGACCATGTGCAAAGCAGACATACTTGTTTAACCCTTGAATATCAGGGTTAAATCACACTATCAGAACAGGAGGACTTTTGTCTTTAGTACCAAGATGGAAATTTGGCATTTTAGATTGAGAGCTGTCTTTCCATTGATCTATGGCTCACACACTTAATGCCAGAAATAGATTGTACATTAAGCCATTTTTGTTTACTAACCTAAAAAAACAGCTTTATAAAGAGTCATTAATAAGCTTTTTTAAGCTTTCTTGATTTTATGTTCTGCTCAAAAATGTAGACTTAAGGCTGACATAGTGATTTATATAATATCAGGAGTGTTGCTCCCTGTCCTGTCCCGCCTCCTCATTCATGAAGTAGGAATTGTCCAGATTTCCACAACTGTATTCAAACAACATATAGTATCTTAAATTAAAACTGCTCAATGAGACAACCTTACATTTTGCCTATATTGCCATCAGAAGTAGCTACAGGGTAAGAACAGCTAACAGTTAAATTATGGTTTGCAGTAGAGGTTATTAAATGACATAAATAATTAACAGTATTATAAAGGTAAATCAAGAATTTTCTTTAATTTTTTAAATTAATGTGAAGCCAAAGAGATACTTAATAAAATTGTAAGACAGCAATTTTAAAATTGCCCTTATAAATAGGGGCAATGTCTGTGGAACTCCTTACCATGGAAACTATTAGGGGAAGAAATTAGTAGTATTTTAAAAATACAGGAGATTTATACTGACATATGAAATTTCAACAGTAACATTTTAAGAAATTTTATGAACCCTCATTCATCAGAGTATTAGCCACCCTTTAACCAAATAAATTAAGGAACTCTTTTTTTGAAATTATCTTGTAACTATATACAACTATTCCTCATGCCTTACTTTGAGGCAGACACAAGATAGTGTATCAGAAGCACTTTTTTATCAATGACTTCCTAGGTTCATAATAACTGAAAAAATATTTAATTAAAAATAACCAAAAAAGATAATTTCCTGGCTTTTAATAGCTAATTCCATTTCATTCATAATGCAAATCTAACATTTAATCGAATCAGTAGTCAACTGCATTAATCTGAATCCCTTGTTGCAGCTGCTTCTAAAAGTGTTGAACATAAGAGAGCTTTTGCTACTCTTTCCTAGTTCTATTATAAGGCTCCATTTAAAACTACATCTGACAGCATACTAGAATACTTTTAATTTTTTTGTCAATACAATAGAAACATTTTTATTATTAAAAGTTTATTTTTATTGTTATTTTTATTATCTATTTAATATTATCTATAATAATGTATTATAAGTTATTATGTATTATTTTAGATAATATAGATAATAATAATTTTTTTATTAAATAATTATATTGCATTGGCACCTACAGGTTCACATACCATGTTTGTCCTAGGGGAGTACAAAACTGTATTCAATAAGTCTTGGACACAAAAGCTTACAATCAGCAGCATAAGAATTGGACTTCTTTGTCATTTTTGGCTAAGAAGGCATGTGTTGTACTTTCAAAACACTCAATCAGTGTTCTCATTTCAATATCAACTGCAATTTCTTGTCCAAAACACAGTAACTTTCAAACAGAGGAAGCAAAATCAACTGCACACTTGTAATCTGTTTATAAAAAAACATGCCCATATCTTTTGTGCAGAACTTTCTCTCTGTGCTGTGGAATGGTTTTGCTTGGCAGAACAGATGGCAGAAATTTTTTGATGCCCCTGTCTTCCTCCTTAGAAGACAACAGTCTCAATCTTGTTCTCCAAAACACCTATAAAATCTACCACCTGACTTACAAGGACAGTAGCAGGTCTGAAATGTTCACTATCTTCTAGAATATCAATTAGTGGACATTTGTCATTTAATTCACGAAAAGTGACAGTGTTCTTTCCTTCTGATTGGTGACAATGATTTAAACATCCTGTTCGGATGAATTTCCTATGCTCACTGCTTGGATGAGCAAACCAAACCAGGCATTGATCTTGTTGGTTTATTGCTTTGTCCACCATTCTTAGCTAACCAAGTTCTATTAATTTGAAAGGTTTGGTAAAAAGAAAGCTTAAAAAAATATTGCAGCATCTCAGTTCCATTTAGGTACCACATTAAAAGAACCTGGACTTTATTTTCTCTGTGAAACAGTTCTCTACATTATAGGAAGTAATAGCTTTTCCTTATCCTATCAGATACTGCAGAGATCCTGTTGTGCAGGTTAGCAGTTAGGGACAGTTATACATTTCAGATGAAGAAGCAGTGGGAAGACAGCATGATTACCTTCAATCTTCTTCCAGTTTAATTGCTCAGCCTTAGCAATTGACAACACTAGAGAGAATAATTCCAAAATTATGCACATGCATTGTTCCAAGACCACAATTCAGTCATGTTATGAAGTAAGAGTTTTGTTTAATGCAGATTGAATCTTAAGTACTAGGAACATCAGAACTGTATTATTGTGAACAAATTGATTGTATTTGATATTAACAGAAGAGAAAAAAAATCCACTGCTTAAGCTATCAGTATGTAGTTTGAGCATTTAGATAGCTGCTTAATATAAATAACACCAATCCCATAAAATAGCCATATGAGAGAAAGTAAATTTTATTTGGTTTAATTCATGATAGTGAAAAGTGCCTACACCTTTTAAGACATTCTGTCTGAGGTTAATATTACCTATCAGTGCCTTATTAAGAAGCTTAATGGCAATTCAAAGTGAGAAGCTGTTCAGACTCCATGGTAGTTCAGTACTTTCTTCTAGGTCAGACTTTCGATTGGCTCTAACTGTGGAAAAAAGAGGTGGAGGAGTATAAAGAGAGAGGGAGAATTTTGATGCATTGACTCAGTGTCTAGACAAAGCAATATTTCAAAGTGGAAAATAAAAACCATAGGTTAACACTGAAGATTGTAGTAGGTGGTGAGGAATCTTTAGGGAAACAAGTTTCTCAGCTGCATACAAGCTATATGAATAAAGGGAAGACTAAGTCCCAGCAACTGGTGTTCCTTCACAGCAGGAAGATTATGACAATCTCCTGAATTTCAGGCCTATAGAATTACTGTATTAACTACAGCAAAGGATGCTTAGTCAAAGTATGCCTTTATTTTGTGTGCATTAGAGGTTGTTCTTGTGTGCAGTCCTAAGCCCTTCCTCTGTGAGATCCTGACACGCACTCTTTGGAAGCTGCTGAACACGGCTGGTTCTAAGCAGAGCAACTGCCTAGAGCCACAAAGCAGGCAACTGCCTTTAGCAACAGATTGCTGGCTGCTGGAGATGCAGCCAAAGACTCGAGCCTGGCCACCTGCTTTGGTTGTGCCGTAAAGCTGTTGCTACAGCAGGAGGAAAGCTCAGGTTGGGTGAGTGGTAGCAACTAGTTCCAGGAAAGAGGGCAGAAGGGTTAGCTCCTCCTTGCAGCTGCAGCTGTCTCCTCTCCTCACATCTTGCAGAATGGCAAGTCTTACCCCACGGCTTTGTTCCCCACCGTATTTCTGTACCAATTTCTCTGCTTTTCTTTACCTCCTCACTGCATAACCCTCCTGGTTCCCTTCCCCTTGAGTTGGTGTTCAGTGCCCCCCCCCCCCCCCCTAAAATTATTCAACTCACATGAGCAGCTGAAAAAAACAAACAAAAAAAAGGTGATAAAGAAAATGCAAATACTTTTCTGCTTGGCTGACAAACTAAATCAGTTCAGTGAAAATTAAAAAAAAACCCTCCATAGCCAGTGTAAGGGAGACACAGCTGTGAGCAGGCAGATGAGAAGGCAGAAGCAGAGAAGAAAGGAAGAAGAAACAGACCTGTCCCTTTCAGGTACAGCAAGTTGTTAGACTGCCTCAGCAGCACTGTGGAACTGTACCCCAGTGCACAAGGAAAGGTCAGAAGAGTCCTTTCTTCAACTATTATAATCGACTCCTATAAGTGTTGGCAGCAGTTCATCAGCATTTCACAAATACAGAAGGAGAGCAAATTGTTAGGATGTTAATTGTCTTTTTTTTTTTTTTCATGGTTTCTGTTCTTTTTCTAATTTCAGAGTTAAGTGAGAAATGTTTTCATCTATCCTAATTAGATTCAGAACAGTGGCTGAAATTAGAGAAGTTTCCTCTTAGGAGGAATCTTTTTACTGTGCATTCCAGGTGCTTGTTCATTTCTCTTTTGATCATGTGAATGTTTTACTTCAACTTTCATAAACAAACATTTGCCTTAGATAATATAAAGAAGCCTTCCAGTATTATGAAAGCACATTCCAGCACTACAGAGCACTGTGAATGGTCACATTTACAAGGTCAAGCATTCTTGCCAAAAGTCCAAAGAGACATATATTATTTAAACAGAGAAACAAAGGGTGAAAGGGCTCAGGCCATTGAAAAGGCTATTGTCTCTCTTTCAAGAGACTGTGGAGTTTAGTTTATGAAACAGGAATCAGATCAGCCCAAGATCGAGCCAGATGACTTTGCCACCTGACAAGGTTAGGTGATCTGTCTGACCTTGTTAGGAACCCAGAGTGAATGGTAAATAATGCCCACTTGCTCCTAAAAAGGTTTTTAAACAACAGTGAAAACCTGACGTGTCAATTATGCGGCTTACACAGCTAGAACTAATGGGAGGATAATTTTACTGCCCTGCTATGTTTATTCCCTCATTACCATGAATTGCACGGCAGAGGGCCCTGTAGTACAGCTGCAGATAAAGAATGTTATTTTATAAAGCTCCATTCATTTTCTGTTGCTGAGATAGTTGTTTTAAGTGACTGGAGGCTTGCCTGTATTTGTCCATATGCAGTTGTTTCTGTCGTGTTGGAAACACCAGCCATTAGTAAAATGATGAGCAAATGCAGTTTTATTATATTAAAATTCATTACCCATTTGAACAAATAATATTTTCTGGCTGAGGGAATTCAAACCAGGAATAGCTTCTCTAACAATTCATGCAATCTTTTACACCCATGCAGAATGTACATAGTGTGTTCAAAATCACAATAGCAGGATTATTCCACCTTACCCCACAGTATAAAAAGATACAAAAAGGACAAGGGTTTTGGAGTAACACAGCAACAAATCAAAAGTGGGCTGGAACAGCTAGCAAAATCTTTTTACAAAAGGCTGTGCAAATGTATGAACTATATAAAATCCTGTGTCTGAAACAACTTCTGACTTGTGTCCCAAGACTGGAATTTTACAAAGCTCGTGACTACCAGTAAGGTTACTAAATATTCTTTCATGTATTAACTGGAAAAATGCAAAGAGACTAAAATTGTCCAAATCTGAGGTTTCAAGAATTGTTTTGGAACACTGGTTCCCCAAATTTCAATGCTATGATCCTCATGCTACGACTAAATTATGTTATGTTCAAGGACCATTTTTGTTCGACCACACAGAGCTGTTGTGGTCATGTGAGCTCTTGCTGTATCTCTGAAGTGAAACGCAGCGGTTTTAGCAAATTAGAAGGTGAAGAACTCAAAAAAGGGCAGAAGGGAGTCGTAAGTAGACGCACCAAATGTCTGAACCATAACCTGAAGTACGAGAGTGTACTCCAGGCCAGTGGAGTTCCTGTTCAGACCATCACCCACAGGCAGAGACTGGACAGTTTAATGCAGACATTCCTTAGACTTCTTCAAAATTCGGCCAAGAAAATTAACTTGGGGCTGTTGTGTATTGTTTTTATGGAGAAAGGAAAGGAAAAAAGAGATGTGGGAAAAGGAGCCAGATGAAAAGAGTTAATGCTCTTCCTACCTACCCAGGGTGACAGTTTAGACTTACTCTTACCTGAACTTTAAAGGTTCTGGGTGTATTTTTAACCTGAACACCTGGGAAATGACCTCACACTGTCCCAACTGACCCTTGTTACATGCAAGGGAATTCAAAGGGATTGTGCAGAGTTCTGATAGCAAGTTGCACCTTAATGAATGAGCATTATTAATCTGTGATTCTCTCTTCCTTGCAACTTCCTTTTTTGTTGTTGCACAAACAGAATTTTTTCTTTCTGATTTCTTTTCCAGAACTTCCTTTCCAGCTATAGATAATTCTCTCCTTCCAGATTTCTTGTTTGTGTTAGCATCTAAGTTTGCAGTTTATCTCCTAACTATGATGCATTATTTTGACACACTCAGTACCCCGCTGTCTGATTCACTGCATGTAATTGCATCCACAGGCTTAGCTCTAATGCCTTTAGTGTCATCATCTTGTCATCTCTATGAATTTGTTTTAAAGAAACACAGAAAACTTCCATATGCATCTAGCAACAGAAAAAAATGTAAGACATTAGTAAATACTGACATTATCTTGCATCCTGATAAAGTTTGTAAAGGAGCATTAACAAATACAGTACATTATATCCAAAGAGGTCTTGCACATAGAGTAAGTCAAACAATCTGAAACTACTCGTGCTGATACTGTCCTACTATGGGACAAAGTAAAAATGAAGCTTCCACTGTAATATTGAATATCTTTTTGACATGGTGTTAGACTTCATTATAAGTCAAGTGAATCATTACAGTCTTTGGATAGTGGGGGAAAGGACAAAAACAATTTCATCATTGCATTAACAAATTATTTAAAATCTTTGTACTGATATGCTTCCACTCTTAAAGATGCTGGTTTGGGATCTGTGCTGTGTGAGCAGTTAAAAATATTATTAAATTTTACTAACATCTCATAGTTTCTTGTACTATGATTAATGGCCCTGGTCAAGATTGAGGTCCCACTTTAGCTGGCAGTTGGCAAGTTTTTTTACAGCCTAATTTAAAAAAATGTTAAAAGTAGAAGAGAAACAGGGAAGTAGAATACCTTTTACAAGATCACATAGTATGTCAGATAAAACTAATGAGAAACCTGATTCTGTTTCGAAGTGCAAGACTGCAGCCAAAAGCCTGACTTGCCTCCTTGGAACTAAGATTAATGGAGGTCTGAAAATATGTAATGTTGTTTAGTGGAATGTGAGATTATGATTATTTACTAGTTTTGGACTGGAAATGCTTCTTATATGCTGTTCTCTTCACTACTGGGTGAGAGATTGCTTGCTCGGACCTTTTAGAAAAGTAATGGTTACTGACAAAAGTTTTCAAATAAGGAATTGTGGAATTTTGTTTGATAAGGACTGAAAAACCCTAAAAGATTGGGAGAGAGTTCACTTAATGGATGGAAGGTTTTTCATTGACTTTCAAAAACAGTAGATCAGGTCTGTAACTGAGGCATCAAAATTCATCCCTTCAATAGAGTGAATGCATATCTAAGTCAATGTGCATCTGGATTCTAATATACTTTTCATTATGCAAATTTGAATAGCAAGATGTATAAACTTGCAGATGGAAATACGTAGATTCGAGGCTATTATTTGTTAAACCTTTGCTCATAACACTGCAGCTTCTCTGCTTTTATACAGAACTACAGCTGCAGAGAGGCCAGAAGAATTCAGCAATCAGATAACATAAGAACAGTGATTTCCAAAACATCACTGTAGATGCCCGTTTTACTCATTTTCTTCCCTTGTATTTTCCACTAGCAAGAGCAGCAGTAGGCATAGATTGGATTCCTCTCTTCACCTCCAGAGAAAGTAGGACTGGTAAAAACAATCTGACTGTTCCTTCCCATTTTTGAAAAGCTAAAGTTGTCATTGGTTTGTGGAGAACAAATACACAGAAACACCTCTTTGTTTTCCTAGGGCCATTGCTATTCCCTTTCTTTCAACGTTTCAGTGCTGGGTGTGGGAACCTGACTGGTTGAGTTGTCTGCTTCATGTAGATATAGCAGCCTGTGGGGCAGAAGTATTCCTCAGTGTTTTATCAACATGTCAGCTCTTCCAGAATCAGAAGGATCTCTTCCAGAGGAAACATGCAAATACACTCTTCCTTCATTTCTTGCTTTTTAAGCCTGGTGCCTTTATTTTCAGTTCCTAAATGTGATTTTTCTGATGTGGACACTCTTTTTAGGTCAGCAGTATTTGCCCAAAGTACATCCCAGTAAAAAAAAATGTTTCCATTGTACTACATGGATCTTGGGTCAGTTTTCTGGAAAACTGATACTCCCAGATAATTCCGCATAGACAGAAAATATTATTGAACTCTCTATTATATTTTTGTTACCTCTGGAAGCCTTTCTGCAAGTGGTTTTGTGCTAAGAAATATTTTGCAGATATTGTAGTGTTGGTATTACCTGAAGCTTCTAGTCACTCTAGAAAAGACATCTAATTTTATAATACAGAAATTACTGTTTTAAAAAGCCACTAATTGCCAGAGACATGGATGATGTCTGAGATATCACTGTCATCGGTTATTCTGGGCACACTGTTATTTAGTTCATACTGAGAGCTCACAAGCTAACAGCTTGGGCAAATCACTGAAAGCACAAGCTTAAAGATCTCCCTTGCCTTCTGATCCTATCCTACAGCTGTCCATAGATGGTGAGAACTGGTAAATTATTGTGTGCAGAGTACAATGACATTGGTGGTGTGTGAACAAGAAAAGAAACACTTAAAAATTGTGCACTGACTTGAAAAATATATCTTATCCATCAGGAAAGAGGCTTGTGATCCTTTGTACTTCAAAGACGTTATGATAAATCTCACTTTTTAAGGATTACACTTAAGTATCTCATGATACCAGGGACAATAGGTCAGGAAATTACCAAAAAAAAAAAAAAAAGCCAGCAAAATAAAGAATTACTGTTATGAGTCATTAGACAAAATTCTAGTTATGTTTTATGTACTGTTGAATAAAGAGCTCATTGTTATTTATTAAAGTACCATCATTACCTGATAAACCATGTTAGAAGAGAATGGATTTATTATTGTTCCCATACAACTAAAAGGTTAACACCCTTCTGACTGCAAAATAATACACTTTCAGCTAATGGCAGCATTTAGCATTTAACAGAGCTGTGAAAAAATGTCCTTGATATTTATTAATAGACCAATACCATTTTCTAGGGCCGTCTCCTAAAATCTTCAGACACTGATATGAGATTTAAATCTTTTCTCAATTAGTTTATCTTGAGTATTCTATTTGCAAATATCAATACATAAAAAAATCAAACAAAAAGTATGGGCTCATATTTTTACAAAATTTATTTTAATGGAATTATAAACAAGTCAAGTGGAAAAACTCAATCTCTGTTCTAACCTTTTTTTTTCCTATTACCACTTTTAAACTATCAAATGGTATGTGAGGTGTCATGGCAATGGTGCAACTACTAGCGTTACTCTTTAGAGAATCACTTGAGTGTCGGGGTTTTTTTATTTACTGTGATTTAATGTCATTGTAATCAATAAAAGGCTGGTGAAGAAATGAATAAGGCATTTTCAAATGTTCACCTGTGCGTCAGTTAGTGGGGACTCAGTTAAATCCAATAGCATCATCTTGTACTACTGTTACAGACATAACACACTGATCTCAGTGAATGGACTATGGGGACTGAGTTTTATCTAAGCAAGGTATAAAAATTCCTGTGACAGCAACTGTAAAGAGTAAAAGAAAATATTAATGACATAGCTGTTTTATTTACATCCTCTGGGTAAGAACACTGTGATAGAACACCAGATCTGTCCAGGCAGTGAAACTTACTGCTCTTATTAATTCAGTAGCAATAGGTGTACCTCATGTGGTGCTGAAATCCTCAGCCTAAAATTATTCATCCTTAGATCAGAATTCAGTGATCAGAAGTGATACTGATCATTTCTGTTGAACTGTCTTGGACAATCAGTGTTGTCCACTGATACATAGCAGCCTGTTAGGTACATCAAGTAGTCTCTCAAAAATTCTGTTTCTTTCCTTGTGGAAAACAGTCGACAAATTTCCTCCATAGCTGATTGACCTAAGTAGCTGTGTCTTTTCTGCAAAATGAGTTCATGGGCAGAACCCTGGAAATACAATTCTAAATGTGAAATGCTTGGACACCAACAGTTTCCAAATCAGTATCTATTTTATTTGTTTTTTTGTTGTGGAAATTAGTTAGATATAGGGAATATGTTTCAGTTAGTAGACCACATGTTGATGGAGTACAGACATCTTCTGGTAGGTGTGAAAGAGTTTAAGAAGAAAATGTGATGAAATATGCATATTCTTTATGTAGAAGAAAAAAAGAAGAGAAAGAAGCTCTGTCTGGAAGGATTTTTACTGTCCTTCAAGTTAAAGAAAAGGAAAGGCACATAACTTGAGCCTTTTCTCCCTCAGCCTTCTTTAGAGACTTAGAAGATGAAAGTAGGATCTCTTTGAACATGAAAACCTTCAAGTTAAATATGATTGTTTGGTATTTAGTAAAAGAATTTAATGAACTCTTACTAGTATGTTCCTCATGCATCTTCATTTGAAGCACTTGCAATATACCCTAATATATCCAGAAAAAGTACTACATGTGTTCAAAGGAAACTGCTTTCCACTTTGTACTTTTGTATGTAAATTAAATTGCTTGAGCCATTAACACATTGGAGAAAACATTGGAGAAGATAGTTTTAAGTAAGCTGCAAATATTACTTCATTCCCATCCATATTTCACTGAAGCCTTTTAGTAATCTAAAACCAGGGGTTTGGATACTGTGTATTTCCGTCAGTGTGTTTAAAATTCTCAATTATGAAAAAGTGTGTTTCCTATGGACTCTACATTCTTCTATTACTGCAACAATATTTTCCATAAATAAAACAAGTATATATTTACTGGAGGTAGAGCTAACGTCTGATACAGATCATGCATTAAGTATGACATGATATGCTATCCAGTTGGAGGGAGCTAATTAAATGTGGGAGAACTGTAACTGAAGTGAGGAGGCGAGAAAACACTACAAACAAAATAGAAACTACTGTTTAAATGTTTGCACTTTAGAAATGGTTGCATGGCTCTTGTTCTATTTCCTTTTCTGTAGGACCTTATATAACTAGCACCATGACAATAGTTAGGTATATTCTTACAGTGTACTAAGTGAAATAACTGAATGTCACATGTAAGCTATTCTAGCTCTCTCCTTTTCCAGTCATGGACCACAGAAATCTGTGAAAAAATGTTATTTTACATCAGCTGGCTGGACCCAGGAATGCATTTATGTACCATTAATACCAAGTTATCTGTAAATATTACCTAGAAATGGAAACCAGTCCTGTAACCAAAATTCATTTTCCCCAAAACAGGGGTAGAATACTGCAGACATTTTTTAGGTGCCTAGTGAAATCAATGACACATTTTATATACATACTATAAGAAAGTTTAGCCCTGTGATTTGCTAATCTCTCATGAATTTCTGATACAACATCAGGTCAAAGTTATTAAACTAGATGGAAACCCTGCTGAGAAGAGATGTCAGTTAGGTGTAGGTGGAACACCAGTAAGGCTAAAAAAATCCATTTTGGGGAAGAAAGAATCTTACCAAATAGTAATCTCTTCGAGAGGCATAAGACCCAGGATGATTTAAGAGTGTTCTATACAACTGAGGTAATTCTCTGGTTAATCTCCTGGTCATTTCCCTTTCCTTATACAGTAAAATGCATTACCTTTTTGAAGCTATCTCTAACAGAGACATTCTTCTTGAGTTAATCCCTGTGGAAAGTTGATATTCTGTCTTCTTTACCTAGCCCCAGAGAGCATCTTGAGTCTTGAACTCAAGTACTATAGAAGTTTCAGACAGTGGTTGCATAACTAACATGCTTAATCCATAGAGGGAAGAAAACATGTCAGAACTAAGATGGTATGATAAACTAAAACTGTCATTTGGAAACAGAGTGAAAAGTAAATTAGTGAAATCAGAAAACCATTTTCTTCATGACTAGCCACCCTCATGATGACAGTAATTTGCCATTCACTCAGCCCTCTGTCCAAGCCTGATGTACAGGGAAGGACACATTCATCAAAAAAGGAACATGTTTAATCACACTTGGTGTAATGTTTTAAGCTTATGGTGCAACATAGTCACACCCACCCACATAATAATTAGTGAATAATGTCTTTTCCACAGTGGCAGCCATAAAAAGTCAATGGGCCTCAATGTGCAATAAAAGCAGAAGCATAAAAGGATATATAAAATTTCCCGTAAAAGGGACTAATCCAGAATTTGTTGAAGCTACTGGAAAAAATAATTTGATTTAAAGTAAAATAATGTTTAATATTTGACTCTCATGAAAGAAACATTTACGCCTATTTCTAGCATCAATGAACATGACTCCAAAATGCATTACAAAGATTATTGAAAATTGTTATCTTATTTTCTAGATGTGAAATCCCTTCCACAAACAGTGATGTAATTCCATCTCTATTTTTTCTGCAGGGATGAAGCCATGGATGTCTATAGCTAAAACTACAAGGTAGAAAAAGAACCCTCTGATTTGGAGACAGTAGAAGACTCAACCTTCTGTCTAGTGATGACACAGGTATTCCATTATGTTACGTCTTTTAGCTTCTGTGTCACAGCCGTGTATCAGCTCCATCACAACAAGCGGTAGCTAATCAGGGTTTTCACTCCTGCACTAATCACTGGAATAAGAAATAGGAAGTGAGAACCAGGAGTCCACAACAGGTGTTTGACTGATTTTGACTGAATTTTTACTGCCAAGTAAACAGCTCACAAATCCTCTCTGTGTTTCGACAACTTTAGGAAAAGACATTAAGGCAGAAGTTTTAGAAGTGAATTGCTGACTCCTTTGAAGCTGATGTCTCCTGACATAATAACATAGGAAACTTTTTAAAACCATTTCCTATAAGAACATTTTAAAACTTGTTTTGATGTTATTCATATGTTTTTTAAAAATGTTTGCTTCCAACTTAATGCAAATCCTTCTGCAATTACTGTCACATACACTGCATCTTGCTTCACCTTTGGAACAATAATCCTGTAGGTATTTCACATACTACTCAATGCATAATGTGGTGAGGAATATCTATCTATACAGGTTTAAATAAGAATTTTAATTTATCCATTTTTCTTTTGCCATTATATCTTTCTGTATTCATTCTCTTGGCTAAGAAATCACTTGTCTTTTATAAATATTCAAATATTCACAAAGAGTCAATCATTCCTTCTCCCACAGGGGAAATTCACTTGAGGTGTGGGGAAAAGTACAAAAGGGCTAAATCTCTCTTGCATTAAGACTAATGTTATTGCTCAAACAGTAAAATATAAATGAAAAAGTTATTCAGGCATCAATACTCATTGCCAGTTTTCAGATTTCCTTGTGAGATCTACTCAGTATATATAATAAAGAGATGTAAATATTTCTTTTATTCTGGTCTTATATTTGTTAGGGTTGCCTTTTGCAGGTTACTGTGGCTTTTTTGGTTATGGTACTCAGAATTTTATTTTGCATTTGCAATTTTTATGGGCCTAGCTAAACCTCTGTTTCCTTTCTGGTTTTACATGGTCTTTATCTTTTCTGGAATGAAAATAACAAAATTTTAGACATTTCTAGGTCTTAGGCTACAATACCAAGATATCAAGCATGCCTGTGAAATACATGACTAGAGTCAACAATTCTGCTTCTTCCATTTTGGAGCTTGTAATTAGTGATTATTAGGTTTTTTTCTGGACTGTGGTTTAGGTGTCTTCTGCAAGATGCTCCATAGCACCAGATGTTGAACGAGATCTGCTGAAGGACCCCATGGCTCACTTCTGGCCCATGTGCTCAAGTTTCCTTTCCAAAAACCTCTCACTGTGGGAGCTAGACCTGTTTTTTTCCCAGGTCTCATACTGCCATGGAGTTGGGATGCTGCTGCAGTGCTTGTGCAGTCCAGGCTGCTATTCCAAAGTAGAGCCATTGCTATTTTGACCATTTAAATATCAAAGTCCTAATTTCACTAACAGGAATAAACCCTTGTGAGGAAAATATTATTTTCAGTCAGCAGTCTATGTTCATAAATAGTGCATTGACCTAGATTCTTCAGATATTTAATTGCTTTCCTGTGTTACTCTGAGCTGCTAAAATAGCTTCTCTACAGCTGTTCCTCAGTGAAGAAGACAGGTAGAGGAAAGAGTTGATTCCAGTTAGAATCCCTTAATTCTTGTTAACTCTGAGAATTTTTCCTCAACATATAAAAAAAAAGTGAAATAGTCTCAGCACTGTATTGAGTTGCACTTCAGAGCAAGTTCTGCTACAGTCTTAGAATCCCAAGGGGTTTGTTTAGGAATGCCTTGTTTAGAACCATTTTCCTTCACCACCTCTCAACTGTTTCTCTTGGTTCCTCACCTTTAAGTGAATTAAAATTTTAACAGCAAAGCTGATATGTGATATTAAAAGTGAACACAGGAAAGTTTTTCTGGTGATTTTTCATGCAAATTGAGATTGGATCTTTAGAGGTCTATATAGAGGTGACATATGTTTTTTTCCTTTTCCATCCCTACATGCCTGAATTGTTTACAAACAATGCAAGGTGTCATTCATCCCTACATGCCTGAATTGTTTACAAACAAAGCAAAGTGTCATTCTAATAATTGAAATATCTTGCCCAAGACAAGTGTCTAGAAAGAATATTATTGTCAGTACCTGTTTTACTTACCTATTTTATTGCATTTTAGTTTTCTTATCTCACCAGATATCAATAAAATATCTTTCCAGTGTCTTCTATGAACTTTCTACATGCTACTCTTTCTTGAATGATCTGTTGATAAAGCACTGTACTCAACACCAACTTGTCACATTTTGGATCCTAGCATATAAACTGCACTACCAGTTGTCTAAATTAATCTTCATCATAAGGCAATGTGATTACACTGTCATTACAAAACTTTCACAGTATCCTGTCTCAAACTTCATTAGATATGGAGCACTACCTACCCATGACTTTTACTCTTTTTAAAGTCAATAACCGACACTTTTCAAAATGTTTACAAACCATCTGGATCATATTTAATTTTAATTAGACTGAATCTATGAAAATAACTCATGTTTCTTGTAATTAAGTCATCTACAAGAGCAACAGTGACAAAATATCAGATCTTGTTATAGATGCACTAATGCCTTCTTCACACCTAAAAATAACATTGCAAATTGCTGTATTGCTTAGAGATTTTGGATGGTGCTTTCAGAATACCTTGACAATGTCTTAAATTTTCTTCCATGGACTTGCTGGGAGTTTTATAGTTGATTTTAAGTGGAGTAGAGAGAATGTGGGAGATACTAAAATCTTTTAAAATTCAGACATCATCCTTGTTCTTTCTGAGACAAATAAGTGTTCCCTGTGGCTTTTCTGCTGACCTGCTTGGGTTTTTCAGTATGAGAAGCTGCCTGAGAAAGAACTGCTTAGAGTCTTCACAACTAAATCCAAGAAAAGGACTCACTAGAATTTCTGATCCCGATTTAACAGAAATGTTGGGATTTTGGGAGAAAATTTACTAACTGATGACTTATAGATGATTATGGTTTTAGGAGAATCTTACAAAGTTTTAAGAAGGGCCACAGAATTTGGCCATACATATATGTATGCAGAGAAAAGAAAACAAAAGGGTCTTACTCTGGTGTTCAAGCTCATGTGCATGCATCCATCTAATCTCAGACCTAGTCCAGTTTAATGGAAATCACTAAACTCTCCCACTTACCTATCTGATTTCATCATTTCAGAGGGAAGATGAAACAGGTGTTGGAAAAAAAGAAAATATGTTTTTCTCATCAGGAATATATTTTACGTGTTCAGTTCCTTCATTCCTGTTATGTTTTCCTATTCTATTCAGTATTGCTTCCTGCCTGCATAGAGAGAGTTAAAGCAAAGCAGTCTATAAAGGGGTTGTTAAAGGGCTAAAGAGGAAATGTAAGATAATGGCACAGATAAGAATAGCTTCAGATACACGGCTTCAAAGTAGTTAAGATAATAATGGCTGGGTCATCACTTGGAGAAAAGCTAATGAGCTGGCTCCATCTAGGCTAGAATAGGTACTCTTCCCAAGGCTAAGTGGGGGATCAAAGAAGCCTAAAACCTCAAAGAACTAGAAAAGGGAGGGAGCGTTGGGCGAGCCAAGAGAGATTTCCCAGAATGTGTCAGTTACAGAGCTGACAGGCTGGGAAGACTCACAGACAGAAAGAATGTGCTGCAAGCAATGTAGGCTGTTCCTCCTGAGAGGAACTAATCTGGATTTATGTAAATTATGGAGTGTGGAAGTTTAGACTGGGAACATGCATATAAAAGAAAACTATTATTTTTTTGCTTTAATACCTCGGCCTGCATTCTTTGTTTCTTTGAATCAATGAACAAATAATATTTTGCTATTAAATAAGTATGGTTTGGATCTTTCTAATTAGTGTTTCTAGCAAAACTCCTTCAGTAACTAAACCCCAGTTGAACATATTGAAGTAACCATGATGGTTACCCAGGAAATGTTACCCAGCTACAAAAGGGCATACTGCCAAATATCTGCTTAGGATAGTAAATACCCTGGGCTTGACACCACTGTAAGGACATAACCTTGAGAAGGGACAACGTTCAATAATCATGAAGCTTTCTAACAATAATGGACCAAAATGTGCTATGAATTTCTAAGCAGATCCTCTCTGAATGAGAAACAGTTCTACTGTAAGGGCTGGTGATGGCCCAGCATTGCTGTACAGGTATGTGTTGTCAGGCACACACTTAATTTGTTCAAGATTCTTAGCATTTTTCATGGGGATTTTTCTCTCACATTCACCGCATCTTTTGAAGTAACTAAGGCATATATGAAAATAAAAGATTATTGTGAGCTTCTTCCCAAATGCTAGATGATGACCATAAAAGGATCAGTGACTATAGCAAGGATTCAGTAAAGTGTTGTTATCTTAATACCTTCAACTAGAAAGAGGCAAATAGTGTTATTTGAAGAGAAAGAAATCTCTCTGGAGAATTGTTTATTTTATCAGACTACAGAGAAGAACTGGGGCACTTTGAAGATCTCTGCGTGGTAAACATCCCTCACTTTGTGCTACCATCATACCTTACAGGGGATCAACAAAGTCCTTTCCATTTTAGCACTGACAGCAGTGCATATTAAACTACAATCTTACAGTACCAAAATGTGATGCCATGACAATGCCAGATGAAATATGCAGCTGCTCTCTCCATGTTCTCTTTTTGAGAATCCAGTACAGTCTGTTGATACAAACTAGCACTTGGATGGAGACTTGCCAATACAGCACATGGCTCCAGGGAAACAAGTAAGCATTGAAGGACATAAAAATGCAGAAAATTACTTTTAGGCTTTTTATGCTACTTCTTGTATGTTTTTAGACTTTGCCTGTAAGTAACCTATTTAGAGAATCCCAAGTATGACAATTATAATTATACAGCCAATCTGAGATCAGAAATTTATTTATTTTTTTTTTATTTAGTCATTATCACATGATTTTTTTTTAAGTTTCATTGAATCAACTGAATTATGCCATTATAGAAGCATCTGTTTTCGTGGATACAAGACCTTCTATCTATAGATGACTCTCACTCGCTGGAAGCTTTTTATGAGTGACAGTGACTCTGTCTTAATGCATCTTTTTTCTAAGTGGGTTCTTCTCTACCATGCAATATTTTTAGTATTGTTATTATAAGCTTTCATAGAGATAACATTTTTAATAACCTATTCTATTTTAGCTCCATAGCCCATGCCTCAGTTCTATTAGAAAACGGTCTGCAGTCACCAGGGTATAAGGATCTGATTAGAAAACTTGGTGCACTGTCTTTTTAGAAAGTATCTTTGTGTTATCCCTAGCAGAGGAAAATGAACCATCCAGTGAAGTGATAATACACAAAACTAATTCAAAATTTCCATGACTACTCACTTATTCAAATGGCTATCCCTAGAGAGAAGAATTGAGCAAAGTGGTTACAGGCAGTTTTATTATAATATCCTTACATTCCTGCAATGGCTTTCTTGCCAAGATATTTTACAAATAGATACAACCAAAGGTTGTAGAAATAAAAATTATTTTAAAAACCACTTTTTTTTTTCAGTGGGAAAAGCAACACTAAAGAAGGACAGGGATTTAATTTTTCCTTCTGATTTTTTTTCAGACCTTAGCATAGACTTGACATTACTTATCCTAAAGTCACATTTCTTGTTGACTGACAAGTATAGCTATAAAGAGACACAAATTGGATTAACTCAACTCTTTGCTCTGGGAAATAGTGCCTATTGTCTTAGATTGCGACTTTCTATGCTAATTTCTGAGATAAAATGAAATAAAAGGTTTAAAATTCTGCATGCTAATCATCCCTTATGAAACCTTAGGAAGGTCTAATTATAGTGGAATTACCATTGATTTACTAACCCTCCTCAACCTATTGCAATATTGTAGTGTCCAAAAAGTATTAAAAAGTCGACCACTGTATTACAACACCTTTAAATGCTGACATGTCAGCCTTCATCACTACCTGTACAGGCTATTGGCTGAGTGAGTTAGTGACTGAATAATAACTTGTTTAATAATCTTTTGTCAACTGTAGTATCTCATCTGGAGGCTTATCATAATAAAGACAATAATTGTTTCTTCAAAGTAACCGTTAGAGAATTCTGTAACTGCTACCATTCTAATTAGAGCATTCAAAATTAATTTCAGGAATAGCATTCTCTGAGAGTTCAGTCACGGGAGACACTGATTTAGAAAGAAGTAAAGTTATTGTCCATATTTATAAAGGCTGGTCCCCAATAGATGGGATACTACATACACTTAATAAAGCAGAATACTTTAGCAAGTAGAGATGAATAAAGTACTGAACTAACTTTTCCAAGGTCATTGGTCCACCTGGGAACTGAAGAATTATTTCCTTAGTGTTATTTAATGTCTGGTTTGCTAAGATCTGCTGCATTTCAAATGTGCATCCTTTGAGGAAAATACTTCTTTTTATTCTGAGATTGCAAGGACTGCAGGTGTACCTCTGGGAAAGAGCCAAGCATGATAGTGGGCGAGAGGAGACTTTTCAAGATGTACCTGGTATAGGTTGATCAAAAACCTGCTTAACATATTAGGACTGATTTGCACAGACAGTTTCCAGATTTTTCTCATGCAGCCCAAGTTCAAATGCAGGCAAAAAGATATAAATCAGCCTCCTTTTGCAAACAAAGCAAACCCTAAATTCATCAGATGTGGATAACTGTGAGATCACAAAGAAAGAAGCAAATGGCATCATTTGTTCATTGTGAAGAGTTGGTACAGAGTAGCAGAAATGACAGGACATGACTGTTTCATACAGTGGTAATTTCTGTGTGCTAAGTTATTTAATCTGCTACATTTAACATAACTATAAAATCACCGAGAGACACCAGATGGTGCTATTGTAAATGCTCTTGCTACTTTTGATGACCTGCTGATATGGCAGTTTGCTTTTGGAGAAATGCGTATGGTCAGCTGCAATGCAACCATTTTTGGAAGCTGAATATACTATCAGCAATGGTCTGCTTTGTGCTAATTAGCAACAGAACACTTCTTAACTGGAGCAATGGCCTGTGAGCACAGATGAAATTCCTGACTTCAGATTCCAATGAATTTAAGGGAAGCCAAGATCCAGGTTTGGATCTGAAGCTTACTGAAGGAGACTTTTCTGCTTAGCCAGAAATATAACACCTGGTATGATTCAGGATAATGTAATATGTCCAGAAACTGAAATGAATTCCAAAAGCTGCAAAACTGGTTGCCTTCAACTAATTGAGCAAGCAGTCTAAATGCTTTCATTGCTTTAGGACTGTGAAGACATTGTATAAAACATTATTTTAAAGTCAACATGCAATAATTTGAGCAACTTGTGACTGCACTTATGATCTGGTGTGCTGTTGTTACACCACAAATCACTGGAATACAATAAATACTATCCACTGAAAAATAAATATTTTCTTATCAGCTGGTGTACAAGTTAAATAAGTAGTGATGCTCTTCAGAGTGATGGCAAATTCTGCTTTCTCATGCATGAAGGTGTTCATATTACTACTCACTGTATAGCACATTTAAAACAGCCTTATTCTTCTCAATAACTCTCAATTTTCATTTTAAATGCAGAAGATATGCATACTAGTACTAGTACTACATTAAATTGTCTACATGTGCTAGGCTGATATGCTGTCAGATCCCATTGCCTGAATATTAATCCTCTTCTGATGTGTAAAATTTTACATTTCAGTCAGGGGGTCTTATTTTTGATTGCCAAATTCCTCTATGACCAAAGTTCTCACAGAATTCTCCTCTGCTTGTGACATGGTGTTGATTCTTCCAGTTTTCAGTGGATCCATTAAACTCATACTTTACCCTGTCCCACACCCCGACAACCAGCTACAATTCTAGTACATTCAAGGAGACAATTTATCAGCTGAAGAGGACACTGGCAAAAAGTATCACATTGTACCTCTCTAGAACTGTTATCTTCTGATAGGTGAGCCATTTCAGCTGACTTATTATCATCAATGGGAAAGGAAGAATCGCCATAGCATGTGTTTTTATTTCAACTTCTTCCTATTCTAGCAATGGAAATATCCTCTCTCCCTGTGATTTTTTTTATTATTATTATTATTTTTGCTATGAAATGAGCCGTAGGTTGGAGAAAATCTAAAATTTCAGAAGTACTGAAAAACAACGCAATCATAGCGTTATGTAACTTGTTTCCACTTTCTGATCTCCCAGGATAGCAGGAAATAGGAAATATAGTTGAAGATGATTCATCACATGCCTGAAACAGATGTTCTTCAATTTGAAACGTATCATTTCAGCCAGGCAAATAGAACTATGGTAGATGTCAGATGCACTTACATTTGCCTGACATATATGCCACGCTTTGGAATAACATTACTGCTAATGATAGCCTTCTGTTGATGTGTAGTTCTTTGTTTTGTAGAGCAGTCAGGTCTGCTTGGTGCATCCATTAGCAATAAAGCTTTGTGTGTGTGTGGTATTGCTAAATTGAATTATAATGCAAAACACAGACTGCGTCCTCACTTCATTTTTCAAGCATTGCCTGTGCAGTCTCAAAAACAACAGTTAATAAAGTGCTCTCCTCCATAGAGTTAAACCACCTGATTTATTTCCCTTTAGGATAGCAACTTCCTGTGATTGACCTTTGAGAGAGATGAAGTTACATCCTTATGCAACAGGCCACCCTTTGTGTGTGGCTACCACCCCGTCTGACGGCTGGTGCCAATAGTAATTGTACTAGGGCCAGCAGCCACTGTCATCTCTCACAGCTGTAAAGATTTCTTGCTCAGGGTACAAAATTATAAAATGCCAGTGTCCACAAGCTCCTTTACAAAATGCTAGTGTAGTTTTGCATTTTTCCTTAAGAGCATTTCATTTCTGCTCTAAAATAAAAAGCCTTTATCATTAAGGTAAGGTACCTATTTTCACAGCAAGAAAAAGAGTAAATATAAAAGCCTGGATGCTGGGCAGCTACATAGATGCTAAGATTCAGCAGAACAGCTGTCCAAAACTACAGGGAGTTTAAATCCAAGACTGAAGGTTTATACTAAAAAATGCTTAATAGGGGTTTTATGAGGATAAAAGACAGGGAGCACACAGGAGCTTGTCTTCCTTCTTCCTTGCTTGATGGGCAAAATTTGGTCAACACCTTTTTTTCCTGTTGGCTACTAAATTCTCAGGCTGACTTGTTTGAAAGTGCTGTTGAAGACATCATTCTCTACTCCTTATTGACTATGAGTTACAGACCAAAATTACAGCTTTGCCATTAATCTCCATGTTAAAAAATTCTGTAGGAGTGCACATAGCTGATGTTAGAGAATTGGAAAATTAGGAAATTTTTGCTTTATTTAGGATTGTTTTCCCTGCAAGGCAATACTAAAAGGGTTTTTTTTAGTGGTTCTCTATAGGAATACTTACAAATCTGCCTGGGAGATGCTTCCAAAGAATTTCTACTGTTTGCTGTGAGAGGTAAAAGGGTGGGAATACAATTTAGAAAGAAATATTTTATTACATTTTTTAAGAACTTATGTAATTTAACATCAAATGCTAAACATTGTCATTATTCAGTCATTCACCATTGAAGAAAAATATTTCTACTGGCTAGCAAAATTGACTTTTACTGTGGATAAGCAGTATGTAGAATATAAAGGTGACTGTCAGCCAGAGAAAATTACAAGAACACATATACTGTCAAACTGCTTTCTTTATCAACAGATAACTGAATTAAGAGTAGCCTGAAGGCAAGGGTTGGCTTGTTTTGATTAGGCAGAGCAATTTGCTGTCTATCTTATACAGGGCTCTAATCACTTGTAACTGCAAATAGACTGATTTGCTAAACATTCTGATGGCAACAGCCAAAGTGAATGTTGAGGGATTGTCAGCTTCAAAATCAGCTTCTGGAAGTAGAGGTTCCCACTTATAAGTTGCATCTTCTCTCTTGTGTGCACACATACATGTGCCTTCCAGCTAATATAATGAATAAATTAAAGCAGAACAGAGAAACATGAATAGCATTGTGTTTCTCATGGGAGGAACTATATTTTCAGTTCTCCATAACATCTGAAATGAAAATAAGTCAATGTTCTTGTAAACTTAAAAGTCTCATGAAAGACTTTAAATAGGGTTAAAATGAAGCTGAGGGGAAAAAATTAAATCCTTTTTTTGTTTTTCTAACCATAAAAGGAACTTCAGCACATCGAGGAATAAAATTTGAAAACAGCTGCTTGACAGTTTAACATAAACAATTCCAATGATGAAAGCACAATATGGGGATAATTATCTGTTCAAATAAATCTGCTTGATGCTAATGAGCATTTGAACAATCCATTAAGCAGCCGGGTTTTTTTCTGTGCAATTTTCTTTGGTAAGCAAAAATGATGCATCCAAAACTTTTATTAAGTATACAATTTCCTCTCTGTATCTTCCCATCCTTTACAGAGATTCCACTCCCAAGAAGGGGCTGCATCTCCAGCAGAATGGACACAGAACTTATTCCCACATAACAGCTTGACACAGTGACAACTGCTGGAGCTACACGTCAGTTCAGAAATGCCCCAGTGCTTCACACTGGTGTTGCAGTGTGCAGATGTAGTAGAGGGGGAGTGACTGCAGAGCCCTTCTGTGGAGGTTTTACCCTGCTGAATGAAGCAATCCTGTAGGACTGTGCAGTAATTTATCTAGCTAGCAGGAAGATCACATTCAATGAAACTCCTTCTCTTCCTTCATCCAGTCCTGCTCTACTCTGTTTTATACTAACTTGCCCACTTACATGTGGTCAGTGAATTCTTTCTCAGAAAATGTCCACAGCCACAATAGTAAAAGCTGGATTTGTCCTCAAATCTAAAAAAGGCTGATTCATTCAGTTTGTCCATCTTCTGATAAATTACCCTTGAAACCCTCAGTTTCAGAACTTGTGGCAATAGCGATTGATTGCTCAGAAATTTGTGCCCAAAGTTCTTTTTTGGTTTGTTTGATCTTTTCTTTAGACAAAACAGAAATTTTAACTAAACAATCAAAGACAGAGAAACAATAACACATTATTCAAGGAACCAGTTGTATAGGGATATCATAGAAAGTGTGCCAAGTATTCATATAATATCCAAACTCCCTAAATGTTTGCTTTGGCATGTTATTCCACAAATAAACATGGCTGCAGTACCTGTTTGCATTAGGAGATGGTAGAGTATTAGTCAGTCCTCCTTCTTTCTGGTTGCCTGAGATTTCTGTTGTAAGAACCTTTGGAAAATGATTTGTTAATTCACTACATGTGACTTCAAAAGAATGGAAAAATCAATTTCAAAATTATCAGTGCAATTAATACAATTTCCATGAGCACTAGATGTGGAAAGGAAAGTGAGAACCATAACACGAGAGCATCTCGTAACTAATCCTTTGGGACTGTAAGAGCAGTTACCAGGCTAAAGATGATAAAAGCAGCTATATACACGTTGGAGGACAAACAGAAGCAGCATGGATTTTAGTGAATCGAGGGTTGTAATGGGGATGGTGTTACGGGGAACATGATAAAGCATCAAAATGGAAAGGGCTGGGGGGAAGGATGCTGTGTCTATTTTTATATACAAGTGACAAAACAATGCCTGGCCTGTTCTGTTCCCCTCAAGAGCAGAAGGGTTATCAGGTCCTTTAGAGAGGCTGATTGCCACAGGCAGGGATGCAGCTGGCTGATGAGAGAGTTGGCAAGTAGGAATGGTGGCATCTCACCTTAAGTTTGCTGTTCTTATTTATTTTTCCAAATGATGTTCTAACTTAGAGGCAGTATTCAGACACTGATTCTAAGCATGCAGTGGCATAATGAAAGGAGTGGCTCCCCTAACTTCACTGAAGTTCTACCAGCAGACAGAATAGAGAGCAAGGAGAATCAAGCACGCAGTATTATTCTCAATTAAAAGAAGAGGCTGGTTTGTCATCTGGAGATGAAAAACTGTATTTTCTCTATCAGCCCAGAAAGCTAAAGCTCGCCTTGGGTTGACATGTGGTCACCTCCCCCACTGCTGCATCTCTCTTTTGAGGTCAGGGATTTAAAATGTCCTAATCTGTGAATGGCTAGCTCAAATCTTTATTAAGATCTTTAGTTTGTGTTTAGAATGAGTCACAGGGAGTTTTTACAGTCCTAAGTGAAACTGTATTTTTTGAAAGTGTCTGATTTTGGAACCCAAGATCACTGCCCAGCATTAACAGCTAAAATCTGAACCAATCAACTGAAAACTAATGCTTTTGATGATATCTGAAAGGTGAAAATGATAGATTATGTTGGACTTTCCCCTCATTTTCTTATTGTCTGCTCACATTTCTTCTCCATTATACAAGTATTATTAAAAAAAAAAAAATAATTGAATCACAGAAGTATTTCTCCTTTTCTCTACCATCATCATTTCAATTTGAGTTTTTACAAGGGTAGAAGACACTCTACAGCAAACTATGGGAAAAGTTCTTTCACTAGAGAGAATTTCTTGCATATCATATGAAATGTAGCTTATTTCATTTCTCTGTGCCATAGTTCTCCCATCAGTAAGAAGGCCAGAATATTTCATGTTTCCTTGTTAATGGACAGCTATAAGGTTTGATTTAAGTTTTTAGAAGGCACGCAGAACATCTTATGATTGCATACACTTCTTACTTCACTAAATTGGATCACTAATATAAATATTCCTCTTAGGAAAATAGTCTTCTTAGGAAAATCCCAGACTTAAAACATATTTAGACTTGTTAAATAACTTAGTGCAAGTATTTTGAGGGCCATATTCCATTACTCCTACTGGTCTCGAGCAATGTCCATATTCAATATATTATTCCCTAGTATTTCACTGTCCTTCACAGAACATTTATGTCTTATTTTTTGTTCTAAGATGCCAAAATGCTCAAAAGATCTTAGAAAATAATACCTCCAGCATGCATGTATCTTTCTGAATCCCAATGAATTTTCTGACGTGTCCTTCAAGTTAAGGGGTAATTTTAGTTACTGATGAACACTATTTAGTTGAGTAGGTAAAGAAATTATTTCCATAAAATTATTCAATTAACTCATATGTCCACTTCTGCTTATTGGTCTGTGGTTAATAAACAAGGATATTTTATTTGAATTAATGTTGGTAACTACTGCCAGTATAAATCCATTTATGTTCCAATACTTGAACACACACTTAAGCAGTCATATATTTAGACTGCATGGAGCCTTTTTAAAAATGTGCTCTTTCTGGGAGCAACACAATTCAGCACTTCCCTGAATAGTGTGTGACATCTTCCAAGTGAACTCAGATGAGATTATGGCAGCAAAATCCCCACTTTGATGATGAAGAGGTGGAGATAGGAGTGTGAGCTCTGGCCTCAAAGCTGTAGAATGGTGTTTATGCAGTGCTGTTCCTGGCTGATGAACATTGCTGAGAGGCTGGGTGTATGCACTTAGGCAGACTGGTAATCCATCCAGTGTACAACCTGCACAGCTGACACTACTATCTGCACCTTTCTTCTCCCAGTTATCCTTTTTCTTGTTTCTGTAAGGAAAGTCATGGTTTCTTCTCATCTCTTTAGCCTTGCTGAAGAAGTTAAGTGGCCATGAGACACTGGGTTCTGTGCAGTAAAAAGGTGGTGTGTGGCTCCTCATGTCCATACTTCCCCACCAAAGGTCTGCCAGTAGTGTAACCAACACAGGGGTGTGTAACAAAATGGTAAGTCGCACTGGATTGAAGTGACACGACTTTCCTGATTTCTGTCCTGTCAGCTTGGGATTCAGGTAGAAGAATTTGTGTTTGTCTATGTAGATGCACAGAGATGTTTTTTCACTCTGTTTTGAAAGTTACCACAGGACACAAATACACAGTCCTTGCAGAGGGATGAATTTCACTAGTGTGCAGTTTTGATTTTTATTAGCTACTGCAAAGGGATATATTAAGACCCTTGAAAGTATATCCAGCTTCATCTAATTCCCAAAGAGAGAAAGTTAAAAGCTTTTATAGCTCAGCAGATGAGGCTTTTTCCTCTTTCTGGTTAAACCAGAACAAGGCTCCAGTGGTCTAATGTATTTAGAATTGGATATAGATTTTTCAGAATTGGATATAGATTTTTAAAAGAAGATGAGAAGATTTAATTCTTGCCATCTAGTTGGTCATAAGGAGCTATTTATTACAAAAGAGAGATGAAAGATTTTTAATTGAACTCTGAATTAATTTCAAAATACATTTTTTTCCTTACATGAGAAACAATTTTTCGTGTTTTCTTGTTTCATACTTACATTCAAGAAAACTAGCTTTTCTGGAGATTCAGACATTAAATTTGCCTGTGCTGTAATGATTTTGGCTTACATAGAAACCTTACTTGCTATAACAAATAATGAATGCATATACTGGAAAAATATTTTAAAGCCATTTCTTTAAAAAGACAGCAAAGGCTTGATAACAACTTAAAAATCTATTAAGGTGAGTTTTTCAGATCTGGAAGAGCATGCTGTAAATTTTTTTTCTAAATATCTTGCCCTGGAGATCTAATTTGATATTATTAAACTTAGTGAGGTATGCTTGTTAAAAATAGGACTAAAAATAGCCTTTCAGTATGCTATTGCACTGGTATTTTTAGGTCTGAAAAGTGTTTACTCTTCCTACCAATTGCTGTTGTGTATTAACTAATTTTCAGTGAAAACTTCATTTTAACTTTTGTGGCTTAATTCCAAAGAAATTTCATTTGGCAGATTTTGGGTGTTTTTTTCTCAGTTGTTACAGTATGAAAAAAAAAAAAAAAAGTTCTGCTGTAAAAAGAACAATACATTTATTGATCAGCTCTTCCTGATTTGTCAGAAAAAGAAAAATCCAAACTTCCTTTATTAGGAAGTTAGTCCCTTTGAATCCTTGTGAAGTGCATTCAAAGTGGTATGTTTTACATGAGTGCTGGAGGTAGTGGGAAGGCATGGAGAAGGCAGGACAAGTGGTTATCTTGAAGGTTCTAGGTCACATTGAGTTCTTTCCTGGTGTCCATGGAATTCATGGAAAGCTTTTTAAAAATGAGAGAGAAAATTAATATGCTAGCATGATCTTTTCATGAAGGAGAGCATTATAATACCAAGTAATGATGCAGTCAAAGGCTGAGGAAAATCTTAGAAGTATTTGCTCTGAAGTGTTGACAGCTAAATGTAATAATAAAGGACTAGACTGAAATGTGTCCTGTTATGTGGGAGGTTGGAGCACTTTATGATTTGGTGGCTTATATTCTACGTTTCATCTAATGACTGGAAAGAAGAACCCTTTTTTTGCTTTTGTCTTTGTCAAACTGTCAGTAGATCTAACACCAGATGCTAGCGAGGTGAAGTTATTTCTAACATCTAGGGTTGTAGAGCCACACTTAATTCCCTTTCTCTCAGCCCCCAGAAGCTATAATCCTCAGTTTTGATCAGATGGCTCTTGAGAAGTTGTCATTGCTTCTGTCAGTCAGAGGAGGTCAAGGAGGACACATGAGGGACAGAGAAGCATTGGTGATACTACACGTGTCAAAGTCTTACTCTAGGGCCTGTACTGAGCGAACAAGTGTTTTTTTTGGTTTTGTTTTTTTTTTTTTTATATTCCTCCCTGCAGGGAGTTTTATCCCCTAGTCTAGGAGTCTGAGAACAAGAGAGAGAATTTAGTAGCTCCTGGGTTCTAATCTCAGGGCTGACACAGACTTCAATGTGACCTCGAGCAAATTATTTAAACTCCCAACATCATCTTCACCTCTATTCCTGCTCTCTGCGACATCAGTGTCATTGTATTGAGAACATAAGTTGTTCTTAATTCCCTAACATGTAATCCTAAAATCAGTGTTTGTCTTCCTTATAAGTATTTTGCAAGAAAAGATCCCTTTCCTTGTTTTGCTAGAAGTCTATATTTCGAAGTATTACCAGTAGGCAAGTACCATGGACTACATTCAACCTAAGGCTTTGGCCTTCAAGTATTTCTGATGGGATCATGGATCCAATAAAGACACAATTATAGACTTATAGGGAAGAAGATTCCCTATATCCTGTATGTCCTATATGGAAAGAAAGAGGCCTGCTGCCTTGACACAGGCATTCTGTTTTTCCTTTAATTTCCTGCTATTGTAGGTTTCTTCATTTTCCAGGTTCAGATGCCTTCTTGAATCTCTCATTCTCCTGGAAAAGGGCAATGGTGACAGATCTCATCTCCAGCAGAGTGAGGAGAAGCAAGGGAGAGACAGTCTCCTGGTGAGTTATAAGAATGCTTTCTCTACCTCTTTGTTTTTGAGCATTTAATTCTAAAGGTGAAGGACCTGTCCCTGTGTTTGAGAGAGATTCTTTTAATCTGTTACAAGTCCCATTGCTCTATCAGAATGTCTCAGCTCAACAGCCACACAGCATAATGAAGGGGAACAAGCAGATCATGCTACAGCAACTGCAGGGTTGACTATGTTGTCCACGTTTTCAGGCTGTCAGTTGCAGCTGCTGCTATCTTTAAGCCTCTGGTTCTGGTGCCAGTTGTGAGAAACCTGCAGACCAAGAATAGTGGATATAAGCCACTTGCCTCTAAAACTTGCTCCTACAAGACCATAAGATCCTTTAAAAAATACAAATTGTGCTTCCAGGCACAATTACATGCCTGCAAGGTCTAGGACATAAATGTTTTAGGCCTGAATTGATTCTGGAAATAAAAGGTGCAAGAAAGATATTTTTGTTTTATGAATGGATGCTCATGGATAAATCAGGGCTTCAGGGGTCACTGAAAGGTGAGGGTCAAGGGGAATGCTATCAGCTTGCACCGGTAAGCCACTTGGATCACTCAGGACAGTGCAACATCATAGTGCACAGAGGAGAAACAAATGACAGACAGCGATATATTTCCTGAATTTCATTTGAAATGAAAAAGAGGAGATATAACTGGAGACTGTGGGTTGAATGGTCTATGTTAGTGTATCTGCCATTGTAGATTAATAAACCATTGCAGTTTGTGCTTCACTAGCATCATTCCAAAGATTATGGCATACCTCAAGAGGGGAATACAAATAGCACAAAGAAACACAAGCTGGAGTATGGACCAGCAGCCTACATAGCAATAAGTAATAATCTAAAGTGAACCAAACTGGGCTCCCAGTGTACCCAGTCGAGAGAGTTCGAGCTTCGAGGATAATTGGAAGCAAGAATGTGTCCAAGGTCCATATTGATTATCTCTTACCTGAATCATAGAACCGTTTTGGTTGGAAAAGACCTTTAAGATCATAGAGTCCAACCGAAAACGTAACACTGCCGAGTCCAACATTGCTGCACTGAAAGTGCGTGTGTAAAAGAGCTGCGGTCTCTGTAAGAAGAAACTGTTACTTTCTGCTAAACAGAGTATGTGTGAACTGCCATGTCATTCTTGGGGAGCTGCTGGGTTTCAGTAAGGTAATCACTTTCAGCATGCAGGGATATGAAATTGAGGGCAAGCATTATGGGAAGTGGGATGGAAACTTAGCCTGCTAACTACTTGGTGCCTGCCAGTGGCTACACCACCTGCAAGATATCTGGCACAGCAGAGCAGCATGCCTCCATACAGCCAGTTTGATTACATGTGGATCCTGGCCATGAAGATCTTGAAATGTGCTCTCAAAGACATTATCTTGAACACAGTGCCATGAGCAGTGAATACTTGACAACTTTTTCAAATGGCTGCAGTGTATTTTAAATTAAGCTTTCTGAAACTGCATCATCCGTAATCAGCAAGTTACTCCAAAAAGTTTTAGCCCCCACTGAACAGAAGTATGCACATACAAGCTGGGAAAGACACGGCTAGGTCTGACTTTCTAAATGTCAGTGCTGTGTTCAGGTTACAAGACCTGTTCGACTAAGCATCAAAATGCTAACATTGCTGGGTTTGTCATTATATTTAAATGGCTTTTGTTCAGTTTCCTGAGAAATGCTTGGATCAAATGGATTTACATGGTCTAGCACATGACTGATGCTTCAGACTTGTGTGAGCAATGATTTCTGGTAAGTGGTTGTCTGGCTTGAGTGCTGCATTCAAGGGTACCTGTGCATTAAGACTTTACACAATCATCCCCTGAGTCTAACCAGGCTCGATTGTTTAAAAAATAGTCAAGATCAGCTATCCTGAATCACAGAAAATGGGGCATGTCCTTAGGATTTTGTTCAAAGTAATGAGATCAAAACGCTGGAGTATGGTTAAATGAAAGGTTGTTGATGAGTTTTGCTAAGTTACATTTCTTCTTCTTTTGAATAAATTGACAGCAACTTGAGAAATTCTGCTGGGGCTCTGATTGCATTTCTAAAGTATCACCTAAAAACCCTGAAGAAGCTCAGGCTTTCTTTTTTCATGCTTTTCCCAGAAGGAAAATGACAATAGCTGCAGCCTGTTTTCTTCCATGAAGTATCATTTTCTCTCACTCTTTCATTGCATGCTGCTATTTAGGTCTCCCATCTTATGTTTCTCTTGCAGAAGGCTTTAGGACTAACACTTGTTCCTACTCTTGGGCAAATGTGAGTTTTCCCAGATGAAATATTTTAATAGTGTCACAAATTTTGTTTTTTTTTAACAGTATATTCACTTGCAGGCCAAGTGGCTTAACAATAGATGATACCAGAACCTCCTACTACTCAAGAGGAATGGTTTTTTTAGACTTCTAGTAGCTTTGAAGATGATATTTTTGACCCTTGTTAGCCCCTTTAGTTATTTTATCTTTTTATAGTTCATTGATAGCAAATTTAGCCATTGCACTTTTTAACCTCTGAATAACTTTGAAAGAATACCACTAGGAAGTCTCCAATTTTTTTTTCTCAACACTTCTGATTGTACCCTACTTCCAAATTATTAATTTCTTTGCAATATGTAATCTTTTGTTATGGTGTCTTGTTGTACTTTAAAATCTTTTACTGGTACAGATTGGAATACTGCTTATGACAGGGGCTCTTAGCTTTGTTTGGGAACATTTGTGCTGCAGCTGCAATGGCCTGGGTCCATTTCATTCTTCCATTTGTTCTAGCTGAAAGTTGTTTAGTGTACTAGTCTCCTTTGGAGCAAAATGAACTCTGAGTTGAGTGACCATAGAGCTGGCAGAGAGATCGTACCTGACAGCCTTCTCAATCAGTGCAAGTCATTCAACAGTGACTGGAATTTGCTGTTCTTTGTCATATACATGCTGACTTCAATAAGCTTCAAAACTGCATATTTTGCTTCCAAAGAAACTATTCATCCTCTCTCCAAAAGGATCTTATTTAACATACATAGAAGTTTGAAAGGAGAGGGATGAGCTCATATAGATGAGCAGTAGATTCTTAATTACTCCAGGATGAATATTGAACAGTGAGTTAGCTGTATGAAGACAAAGCAAAATTACCAGAGAGATTGTTCCACCCTGAGCTCAATGGTTCGTGCTTAAGGTGAGCACTGAGTGATTAAAGACCAAAGTGTCAGCTGGTTACTTTGTTGTTGCTGTTGTTGCTGTTGTTACTGCCAGTAAAAGAAATCACCTTTGGTTTTCCACTATCAAATCAGAGACCTGAGGGTCCCATAACTCTTCTCAGCTAAGTGAGCATTCACTGCTACTTCCCTCTAAAGGGGGTTTCACAGTAACTCCTCTTTTAGGTGTGGATTGGAGGGAAGAGTTTATAAGGGGTCTTAACCCCATGTAGTATCTCTAGCTGATGCAGATATCTTTAAGAAAACAGGGAAAAAGAGAAGATTGACTCAAGTTTAGCACAGTGGCACACTGCTCCTGTGATAGCCAAGGTTGCTATTTCAATGCCTACACTGGTAGGTCAGGAGAAAAATAATTACCTCTACATGCTGTACATGTCTTGATCTGCCAAGCGGGAAACAGAATCCTCAGAGCATTTATCCCCAAGGGAAGGTATGAATAAAAAACCAACTGCAGTTGGTTTCAGACTCCTTGCTGCACCAGCAAGTGTCACTACGGTCTTTGCTATATAGCAGCAGAGATGAGAATGTGAGTTTCGCAGCAGGAAATGGGGCAAAAAGAACCCCTAATCATGATTATGAGTGTGGTTTGGCCACACTTCTACCTGGAGGCAGTAACCCTGAGTTACAATATCCCTATGTTTTCAATGGCAAGGTGACCCGAAATTATTTATTAAATGTTTCACTCTGGAGACATTTTAATGGTAAGATCATGTGACAATATCTAATTGTTTTTCTTTCTTTTGTTCTTCTGAGGATGATTGCTGCTTGTAATAGTCATGATTTCATTGTCAAGATTATCTATTTGCTAAACCAAATTTTCAAGTTCAACTTGTCAGATTTTCATATTTAGGGGGCGGAAGTTCATTGGCGTATATTGCTAGTTCTCTAGATAAGAATTAGAAAATGAAATATTGATTAATTTAGAAAAAGGAGTGAAAATGAAATCTGTGACTGTAATTTTATTTCTCCTTTGCTCTTTCAATGTTGTTGAATACTTTGGCACTATTTTCAATATATTTGATGTTAGATGGGAAGTGTGAAAATGGAAATGCATTGGGGAAATGGAAAAACAACAGCATTCCTGTTACTGAAACAAAACTAAATTATTATGACAAATATTATCATGAATATGGAAAGGAAGCGAGATTGTGTTTTCTTCTCCAACTGCCTAGCCACAATTTCATGTTCCATAAAGAGGAAATTCAGCAGCATGCCCGTGACATTGAAATGTTAAGCTCAGAAACCAATTTTATCTTCAGGAGCATACAGCTCATTAAAAATACTAAAATACATTTCTCCCTTCCCTACCTAAATATTTATTTTTAACCCTTTGTACCTAGCTGCTTTAGGTCATCACAAAATCCTAGAAATTACACCTAAAATGCCTATTCATTCCTGTTTGTGTGGGATTGGTGATTTGGGTGAAATTTTTAGCCTGCTAAAGTGAAGTTGATAACTCCCCATGGTTTCTCACTGAGTGAGGATTCCACACTTTAGCCATGTGCCCTGTACCTTTTTCAAAATCTTCTCAAGCGCTGTGTGAAGTATAGAAGGGTAGGTTCCAAGGAAGGGAGGGATGCCAGCTGGGGTGACATAGTATGCAGGGGCTTTGCAAGAGGAATGAGTAGCTCAGAGCAGTCACCCACTCCCCAGTGAAATTTGGGATGTAGAAACCATGAAACTAAACTTCCTCCCACATTCAGAATTTCCATTGTATTTACTTTGTCAAAAGAGGTCTAATTTGGGCATGAGGTCTGGCTTTCAGACTGGCAGCATTTCAGCGAAATGGAAACGCATGAATGCATCCATTCCTCCTTTTAATTCAGTCTTGCTTGCTATAGCCATGAACTGATGCGATCTTGCCTTTGCTTAGTAGACTACAGAGTAACATTGACAACAGAAAGAGTGACTAACTTCAGGGAGGAGAATTAGAATTGTTTGACCTTTCATAGTCTCTTTTCATCAGCTATACAGAAAAGAATATCATAGCTCAAAGCTCTTGTTCCCTGAGGTTTCTTTCACTTTAATAACATTCCTGCATGGATGTAATAAAAGTCTCTTTTTTGGTGAGCTCGTTTTTCTCCCTTTATTTCTACTTGCCATTCTGACTTCAGAGATCATGATCAGGGCAACTAATAAAAATCTCAGAGTGTGCTGGAGGAGGTAGTATTTTTGTCTTAGCCAAAAAGTTTCCTATTTCCATTGTATTCATAATAATGTGTCTCATAAGACATCTGATCTGATTTTATAGATTTGGAAGTTCAGCTAGTTAGGTAGTTTTGGAGAAACATCTGGAGTGATCCTCTGTATTTCCAAACCCTGCTCATTACTACTCTAAACTTACAAGCTTAGCTAAGCCGTGGGGTGATGTTTCTCCTGCAAATGAAATACCAGAAGTTAAACATTGTCATTAATTTCTCCTGCATAAAAGTGTTTTGTTGTGGTACTTAACTCTGCTTGCTAAGCAGCTTGTTATTGTCCATCAGTCAATATGCCACTGAAACCTGAAAAATTCAAAGTAATGAAGAATATTACTAAAAATTTATTTGATTGTTAAAGTTTCCTCTTGAAGAGAGAAAAGTACAGCACTGTCAGCTGGAGCAGAATAAGAGAAAGGAAGTTTTCTACACATTTTAAGGGAAGTTCCTACAACTGTAAATGCTGGCTGTCATTTTTAGTGTCACAATAATGTGGATTTCATGAACTGTGAGCACTGTAGAAAAACTCTTGATTTTTCTTTTCAGGAGGGTTTACTGGTTCAGAACAGGAGACAGGAATAATTATAGTCTCTAATGGCTTGTGAAAGCTACTGATCTTCAATTAAAAAAAAAAATAGTCTGTGATATAATTACGAAGTCTCTATACTTCACCAATATTTGCAAAATAAAGAATACAAAAGTCAACTGCTGGTTTTTAAAATCAAGCCTGAAATCAGGATTTGGAATTCTAGACATGAAAATTGCATTTCTTACCCAAGGCAACAGTTTAATGTTGTATGTCCTCCACATTGATAGTGACTTCTTAGGGAGATTCTCCTTATATATGTATATACATATATATGTATATTTCTTAGTTCATAAGTTTTTTCCTACATTTCAAATGCACATAGTTCTCACTGCTCATGAAGAATATTAAGGCTATTCTTTGATACCTGCTTTGTGGCAGAGATATAGAGACAGACTTAAGGAAACTTTCAAGGAAGACATATGAAAAAATTTTTTTACATGGTGGAGGAGTTAATTTAAAATAAAAATTTCTTTCTGCCCTTTTTATAAGCTTGCTCCTCTTAAAATAGAATGGATTGTTGTTATACAAAGCTGTTCATGTATAACAAGCATAAAGCAGCATGAATTTGTTGACTTTATGGTCAGTTTATGGAATTCATTTACTCAGGAGGTCATCAAATTTTGTCTACTTGTCCTATTAGGAAAAATCTTGGTAAAATTAAAAATGTTAACAGAGAAGATCTCAAAACTGATTTGTTGTTGTAGTCTTCCCCCCTCCCCCGTAGACAGACATTTGCTCATTGCCCCCTGGAACTTTGAATGCCTCAGTACTATTTGTGCTCATGCTTTGAAAGAGAGGCGATAAAATGCTGAGGCTCTGCCTAACCCCTGAAATTGCAGTGATTTTAACCTGGTTACTTTTAGAGCAATTCTAAATGGATATGAGCTAAGCTGGAGGACCTGACCTTTTGGATTGCTGTAACTAAATTTGTTTAAAAACCCAAATCAGGCTACACTGACACTTTTCTTTTCCCTCATGAACAAGACCCCATGTCAGTGCTTCTAGGTATAACGTGACTTCTGGATCACATAGTTTATATGACTACCCTGTCCCTGCTATGGGATATTTTTCTGTGTTAAAGGCTTGCTGTCCATGATGGGTTGCAGGTCAAAGGAGCATCAGAGAATTTCTGATTTTTTTACCATCATATTTTCATAATGTATGGCACGTGACCTTTAAAAAGCTGCAGAAAATGGAGCAGTGTTCATCAACTATTCTGTGCTTATTTTACAGTCTGGATAACTGCTTCATGACTTATCCTGCCCCTCCTAGGACCCCAAAGCTCCCTGGCAGCTGTGACAGCTGTGAAGGATATATTTCCCATCATGCCACACTCCCATGGTGAAGTCTTAAGTTGAAGAAGGCAATGAGAGAGAAGGGAGATTAGTGATCCTTTCTCTTTGTGAAGTAGTTCTGAGATTGGCTCCAAAAATCTGGTTAGCTGGCAAAGACAAGCTCAAACACGCTGCCTGCCAGATACGTCCAGCTGTATGTGTGCCACCTGCTGATCCATGTGCCATACGGGCAGGCTGCCATCTGCATCGCCGATACTGGTTGAGATGCATAATAACTACAGCAGCCAGCCATAAAGTTAGGCAACTTCTTTCTCCTCTAGTCACAGACTTTCCTTTATTGGTTGACTTTTTTTGCTTTGTTTGTGGCATTTTTTTCTTTCTTCTCAGAACCCTCACTTTACAGCACTGGGACTATTTGAAAGACTTTAGATGTTTCATAGCATACCAGAACGGTTTCCTAATATCTTGCTTCATGTATTTGGAGGAGGTGGAGAGTTTTGACACATATGTACACTGTCTGTACATATTCATCATAGGCTAAGGTACAAGAGGCACTGGCACTCAAAAAACCAAAGATGTTAACACTTCACTTGATTCTCATGGTGAGCAAATGCTGCTCAACAGACAGAACAAGTGAAAATGAACCAAATCTCATAGGGGCCTGGACTGCTTAAATCCTTATTACTGGTAAACTGTGCTGATAAAGAAACATTGTACTAAAATTAAAAAGTATTTTTAAGAAATACAGGCATTATAGCATGTCATCCAGAGTGTAATAGCAAATGTAGTTTCATAGCTGGAACACTTTTTACTTACAAATTGATTCTTCATAAGATTTTTTAATAATTTTTCATATATAAAACAATATTACGCCATTTGGTTCTTAGAAATCTCTGTAATAAACATACTAACAGCTCGTTAAGTCTCACTAAACACTTCTGTATCAGATAAGAGTTATTTCATATTTTAAACAGATAAATGGGCACAGCATGCCTAAGTGGCTTGATTAAGATAATACATCATGTCATCTGCTTCCATGGTAAGTAAGCAGGGTGGCAAGTCTCTCTCTGCAAAACAGAGGACACCACTGATAGATTTTCATAACAGGAACACATTCTTTTTTTTTAACTCCAAGCCCGAGGAGTGTAGAGTAAATCTACTGTTTAACTGTGTTGGTTCCTTTTGACTAGTGCTTAGGGGACTATGTCACATACAGTAAATTACTGGAAGAAGAAATCTCCACCAAGGTAACAAGTGCCAAATAAAATATATTAGTCAATAAAAAAACTATTAGAAAGCAAGTCCTTTTAATGTGATTTACAGTAGGCTGAAGTTACAAAATAGCAAATGGAAGGAAAGAAAATTACACCATGAGTGGTAAAAGAGGACCATTATTTTTATGGTATATATTGGAAAATGAAGGAAAAACGTAAGTAGGTATTGGCCATGGCCTGTTAGCATTCATTCCCAGAGGAAATAGTCTGGAATTTGAAAGGGTAAACACCAATGAGGCAGGGAGATTTATTTATTGTGGTCAAAGGCTCAAGTATAGAGGCCATTTTCTGATTACCTCAACCTGCTTTTCTTTGCAGTGTGTGATCAGAATGATTTTTTGTGAAGTAAGTTACCGTTTGATGTGTGTAAGAACACGGGGATTAAGGAGAGGAAGTGTGACCAATTAATAACAATTCTCAACAGGACAAATTAACAATGCCTAACAGATGACTGCTGTTTAAAAGCTGCTGCTAAACTTGATACAGCGTGGTCACTTGCTGGAGCACAAGACTGCCATTAAGAAAATTGGGGTTCTATTCACATCTGGGCTGATGGATGACTGATAATGCCAGTGTGACTCAGTTTTCTCATCTGAGGAATGGGAAATGTTAGTAATCCCCTCAGTGAAGTAAGAGTCAATGGAGAAAGTTGTGTAATGAGTAGGTATCTTTAAAGAAGGGAAACATGATTATTATTTTCAGGATCTATAATAAATCCAAACACAAAATGCTAATGTTGACAAAGGAGATTTCTACTGTTATGAAGTAAAAGCTGTTTGCACAATAACTGAGAAGCAGGAAATCTCCCAGAGGTGATGCTGATAAAGCATGTGAGTAAGTAGCATGTTAGTTTAGCTTCTAGTCTGTGGCAGATCTTTGTTCCTTCATAAATTCTCATACACACACAAAAAAAAAAAGAAATGAGAAGGCTGCTTCAAAAAAAATTTGTCTAAACTATGTTATATGGTTATGTGGGCACGCTGGAGGGTGGCAGGAGAAAAGGAAGGCAAAAACCTTGTCAGAGTTAAACAGCCCACTTTGTACTCTAGGAAAGGCAAATGTCTTGCATTTTGTATTAGTGCTGTGCTACTTGAATAAGAAGATAGAATGGTTTGCTGCAAAGGAAGGCAGCACAAAATAAGTGATCTATATATTGAGCTGCTTTTCTTGTTTACCTGCTGTGTCGTTTTATAGTGAAGCAAAATACTGCTAGAGCTACAGCTTTGCAATTAAGTGATTATTTTACACACATCTGCATTATAACATCTGTACTACATTACATGACTGATATCCTGATGGCTTGAATTTCTATTAAAATATTTTAGTGACAGATTGGTGTTAGTATATTAGAGGTTTAGAGATAAAAATTGTGCTCATGCATGTTTCTCTTAAAATCTGCTAAACCTAATCAGTTTATTTTTGAGAAGAGCTGTCACCTGGAAAAGTGACACACACACACACACACAAAAAATCCTATTGAAATATATAGATAATGGAACAATACTTCATCCATGATTTGATGTTTTCTCTCCTGGCTGTTGCCGTAGCTGATTTTCACACTTCTCTTCGTGAGCCAGTGGGACTTAGAAGGAACATGGAACAGTCACCTCAACTGCTGGGCAGAGAGGATATTCTGAGAGCCAAAGTTGGCTGCCAAACCAAAGTCAAACAGTTCTAGGATGGCAGAGTGCCAGCTCCTCTGGTCCAGCAGGTATTGCCTGCATGGGATGGAGGAGGAACTGCCACCTGAGCTGAGTGAGGTAATGCAGGTCCTGGAAAACCGGGTGACAATGGCAGATGGCAGGTTTTTTTAGGGGCACTTACTAATAGCTGATTCTGTGGAGCTGCATGTGTCACAGCCTTCATCAAGAGAAATTCAGGACAGCAATTGTGTCTGTCAGAGTTCCAGCCCTTATAGGATGAAGTAGTGAAGGAAGAAGAGGGAAAAGAAAGTAGAGGGAAAAGGAGTCTAAGGATGAAGTATGGAATGGGGAGGACAAAGTAATCGGTGATCAACACTGCAATTCTGTCTTGATACCTCAGTCTGCTTAATGACTGCTTCTGCATGACGGTGGACTTTCCTTGGGAGATACTGAGGGTTCTTAGGTCACTGGAGGTACTAAAGTCTGTCTCAGAAAGCTGTTTGCTTCATTCCTGGATCAGGGACTCCAGACACTGAGGTATTAAAAAAATGTCCCTTCTTAACACCGATATCATCTTATTACAATATCATCCATAAATTCCCTTGTCATTCTTACATAGAGGAAAAGCTCTTCAGAAGTCTCAAGTATTCTGTAAGCAACCTCCTTTTTCTCAAGAAAGAATCTTGTACATGCCTTACAATATTTGACTTATTTCAGTCTGTAAATCTTTGACATTTTTACTGCTAAGGTACAGAAATATAAATTCTGGTAAAAAAAAATAATTCCCCTTCCCTTAAATGTCACTACCTTCTGTAGCATATGTCTGCTTGCCAAGGGACTGAACACTATTCTTGATAGTATTAGAGATTTTTTCAAATGAACTGGCTGTATCAGTTCTTGTGCAAAAGAGAATCTCGTTTTCTATGCATAGAATAGGAGGGTACTATAAGCCACTCAGCATTCTCAAGGTATTTGCCTTTGTCATAGAACTTAAAGTTATCATCACAATTTAAAGCGGTCAGCGTATGTTTGGGGTCTTTTTCATATTTAGGCTACTTCTGTAACATGAGAGACAAATCCCAGAATAACAGTGTAGTTTCTGAACAGACTTGGAGAGTGGGATGAGAGGTGATTTTATCACAATTCCTCTGATTAATGTCATAAATAAAAATGTCCTTGAGCTTTTAGTCATGCTGGTGTCATGACTGTGTCTGTTTTGGTTAGAAATTTCATCCTGGATCTGAGAAAGTTCAAATTGTGGTGGGTCCAGTGAGAGCTGCCAATTTAGTGAAATCTCTGTGGTTCAAAAAATTCTGTCTTTAATATCAATACTATAGGGTATTATTTGGTGCATGGAATCTTTGACT
Organism: Antrostomus carolinensis; assembly: GCF_000700745.2. Lineage (NCBI taxonomy): Eukaryota > Metazoa > Chordata > Aves > Caprimulgiformes > Caprimulgidae > Antrostomus > Antrostomus carolinensis. The sequence continues at coordinate 278,033 of NW_010326634.1, read as the reverse complement.
CCATGAATACGAGCTTATACATTCTGAAAATGCTTTTCTGAATCTTATCACACCAAAAGAAAAGCCAGGTCTCCCCTGTGACTGCTAGTAGTGAAGTTTGCAGACTATACTGTCGTGTAAAAAGAGCGAGTGAAAGAGAGCAAGAGCTGGCAACTGGTTTTCCTATCGTCCCCAGGAGTAGCAAAGTGCAGTAAGTTCACTCCATAACTTCAAGAGAACGTATCAAAAGTGTGTGGAAGACAGACTGTTGAAGTGGAAGAGGTTCTACCCAGTAGAATGTTTTTGCTGTGAAACTAAATGATGAATTTAAAAGTCTGACAAGCAAAATGAGTATAATATCTGAAATATTTTTAGACTAAAAGTGTCTTGGGAAGCCAATTTTGAAAAGTGGAATAATCTGCCTCCTAGAAAGTTCAATTAAAGTCATAACATTTAGCATAATGAACTACTTATTCCCTATAGTTCAAAATTCATATATTGCACCAATTTGCAAAGTTGCGTCTCCTGATACAGTGGGAAAACAATATGCAAAATATTTTATAATTGTGAAGGAAGCTTGAGATGATGTTAAAATAACATGTAAATGAAGTGAAAGGGAGTACTACCAGATGATTTTTTTAGCTGGTCACAAATCGCAGTAGAGGAGGCAGAACTGAATATCAAAGTACCATTTAATTTCATGGAAGCATTTGCTTCAACTTGCTTCAGCTTTTCTTGATGGTTTCTTAGCGCTGTACCTGTTTCCTGATCCCAAGGGAGTGGAGGGTTAGTTTTGTGGATAAATCTGCTAATCCAATTTGAGAAATGAGAAATTGATGCCTACCTCTTGTTCAAATTCAGTTTTCTTGCCCTAAGAAGACATGCAGAATTGACATCTGTAATAATATCTGGTTAGGCAGAATCATAAGAGATTATGAGATAACAACACCGTAGATTTAGGTGTGACAGGCCGCTTTCCAGATCTGCTTCAAACCCAAGGCAAAATGTTTTGTCTTCTTGGTATTTTTGCATGTGCTCAAACAAGGATAATAAACAGGACAGCAAGTCAGCAGGTGGAGTTGCCTGCGTATCTCCAGCTGTGAAGGACTGTTTGGAAAACCCAGAAGAGCCATAGGCAGGAATTCAACAGTGAAGAGAGTGAGTCTGTATGTCTGTAATTCATTTGGCTGCCCACGGTGCAAAGCTGCTGTGAATATGACTCAGTAATTCTGAAAAAAACTCAGGATGAAGCATAGGAATGTAGGGAGTACACAGGAAATTTGAGATGTGTGCAGCAGATAAGGAATGAAATAATATAAATCATGTGGCAGGGCAATTGGTTTGGTTTTGCCAGTGATGGAGTAAAGAATTTATGTCTGGTAAATCCAATACATTGCACAAAGCATGGACTGTAAAATTTGCTATCTCAAACAGCTAATTGTGAAAATTACACCTGGATTTTGTCAAGCACTACTGCCTTGGTTTTGATATAGGGATAATAATTTTTGTGTATCTGAGGAACCAAATCAATACAGAAAGGACATTTGGGCAACTAAAGAATGGTAAAACAATGGGACTATCAAGATTGTGGGCCAGATCTTCATCTACTTGAAAATGAATCAAAGAGGTTATGCAAGCTGATTATCAGCAAAGCATCTAACTTGCCTTTCACCGCTTATCTGACCTGGAGCCACAAAGCAAATGTATAAACGAACCGTTTTGGTTGGAATATTTGTAAATAATTTACTCAGAAGAGTAAATAACTCTTCTGAGTTCTGTATTGGTAATTTTGGTGATTTATTGACTGCTATTATAAAGAAAACCTAGCAACCTCTCACCTCCAGCTTTGATATACTTCTTTCATCTTCAGGTAGAAGAAAGTGTGATACAGCAAGTGTTTATACACTGCAGGCATTTGCCATTAGAAATGACAAAAACAGGATTGAAAAATATTGTGGTATCTTATTGGAGCTTCTGCCACTGTTTGGCCAGATGAGAAATTGGGTAGCAACTCTGCTTGACAAGGAGGAATCAAATTCCCTTGGATTATTACTGTCAGAGGGTGTCTAATCTAAGCATTTCCATTCATTTTGTTCTGTGTTGCATTAGCTCTGACATTTCTGCTCTGTGTCATACCAGTACGGTGGTTATTCTTGGGTCTTTACACTCTAAAAACTAGTCTTTATGAGGTCTTACACTGTATAAATAGGATGGTTACCTCAGTCTTCTCGTTGCCAATCTGGAATAAACCTTGCAGACATCATTGCCAGCAGTACAACATTAGGTAGTTTACACCTGAAAATACAGCAGGATCCCAGAAGGTATGAGGGTGCAACTGGTATGTGATGCATTTAGTAGTCATCCAAAGGATATGTTGATGTACAGATGCAAGACAGAACTGAAGGAAATAGAACTCCATGGCTAAAGTTGGTCTTTAACTGCCCTGTGTTACGCTATGAAAAATCCAGCCTTGCAGCCAAATTGGATACAACTCAAAGACAGTTTAAATGAGCCAGCTCTCTGTTGGTGCTGGCTGAGAAAACTATTGAAGTATTATCTGTATCGGCAGCATAGCAAGAACAACAACAACAAAAAATTTCAATTGCAAGCTGTGGTAGCCTTACTGGTGCATGACAACATTGCCTTACGACAAAAAACCATAGAAAACACAATGAAATAGTATAACCTTAGAATGATTAACTTTCAAAATAAAGGAAGGTCCTTTTGAGTATGCAAAAGTACATTTTTCTGAGGGAATTCAAGGGATCAATAATGTTCCTTTGAAAACCTTTTCATCGCACTGGGAAGAAAAATTAACTATGGATGGTTTTGAATTCACCATGGCTGTAGTTGAAGGTAGGTTGAATCTTACACCTGTATTCTCAATTCTGGAACAGCAAAAGTGGTCATAAGTAAGATATTTCTGTACTAGGGACACACAGCTGGAATGACTGGGGGGTTTTGGAGCTGGAGACAATGCAGGCTGTAGATAATCAGTCTTATTGTATGTTTGCTGATTCTCAGATTTACTTGCCATCCATAAGATATTTGCATTGAAAGAGAAAAGCACTCTAAACTGCCTTTTAAGAACATTATGAGACTTAAATAACATTGATGAACACGTTGTGAGGATTATTGATGTTTTCAAATTCCCATTGAAAAAAGTCTACATGTGAATAGCTAAGCAAAATAAATCACTTTAACTGAATTGTAGACTAACATGATATGTTTAAAAAGTACAATGGTCTTCAATAGGAAAGTACATTAAATATTTTTAAGAGACATTTAATTTGGAGTTCCATTTGTTTAAGAAATAGTTGATATATTTTCCTTTCTGACAAAATACAGATGTGTGATTTTGATACACTTAGAAAGGAATTAAAAATATCAGGCAAGTGTACCAGACCTTTGAGAATTCCTAATATAAATTCATGAATTAAGATGACAAGGGATTAAGCAGGTTATCCAGATTAGGTTTGTAATACAAAGCTGTTTTATTAATACAAAAGCTTCTTTTTGATTCTATAATGATTCACTAACATGTTTGCATGGCAAGCTGCTGATTCTTTCTCAGTCTGTTTGTTTTAACAATGTCATTACATGTTGTAAAGCCTGGGTGAAAGGCAGGTCAGTTGGACATAGAGTGTCTAACAGGTAGGATCATTAATGATGTAACTCTTGCAATACTACACACAAAACTGGTGAGTTTTATGGCGCTCTCTGTCCCCATCCACTGACCTGTCCTGTGCATTGTAGACTTGTCAGAGCATCCCATCTGTATGGAGTTCATGTCTGGCTGGAGAGGAAAGGCACTTGAGTTTAATCTGGATTTCTACTGGCAGTGGTGTAAAGGCACTCACCACTGGATGGTTATTTCCATTCTCTAGGGGACAGTGACATAGACAGGTGCTCTCCAGGAGGGCGGATGTCACAGGCATGCTAATGTTATTCCCATTTGCAAAGCAGAATATGTGCTTTAAAGGAGCCTGTATAGCACACCACAGTTCTGCTAAGAATTAGAATGTTTGTTGTCAATTTTCTGTTGTTAAGCTTTGTTCTCTTACCTACCTGCATTCTGCAGGTTTAGGGCCAGCAATATTGCATTATGCATTACCACAAAACACTACAAAATAAATTTGCAATCCAAGCACAGGAGATCAGTTTTCAAACCAGCTGGAAACAGGGATAAGCAGTTCTCACCCAGTGACCCCTATCGTAAATGCAGGTTGTTTTGTCATACATAAACAATCCTTTCCATGTCCCACTTACACCCTAAAGATGTTGAAACCTCAAAGTTCAGTGAGTGCCTCTCTTCCATTTGTATTTTGCAGCAGCCTATGTGACCATGCTGGAATGTTCATTTCAAACTGCTCCAGAGGTAAAAGCATTCTAAAACTGCATTTATAAAAGTATTTTGAAAATTGTTACCGTTTGGTGTATCTACAGTGCACAGCAACTGCAGTAAGTTCTGACAATCACTTAGCAGGGATTATACATAACTACCTGGAATCAGTTTTCATTGCTGTCTGTTCTCTGTACCAGAGGAACTGAGATGACTAAGGTGGATGCTACAATATGCATAGAGCTGCTTGCTGTTTGGAACTCTTCACAGTTTACTAGATTACTTTAGCTGGTACCTGAGAAGTACCACAGAGCTGTCAGGAGCCAATATTGCAATCAGTGGGAAATGTTTTCATTCTTACTACATACTGCCTTTATGGTAGATTGGATCCCAACATTAATAAAACATGGTATCTAAGTGCAAGAATTAATTCAGTGCAAGAGCTATTTGAAGATGTCAGGCAATTAGTCACCCTTCTCTTCAGCTGAAAAGAT
>NW_010326634.1:191671-273181 GCF_000700745.2 Antrostomus carolinensis | reverse complement strand
ATAATGTAAAGCATTATGGGATTATAACAAAAGGCACAGTGCTTAATAAACGCAAGCATCATTGTGGGTTTTGTTATAATCCCCCTCTGTGGACTTGGTCTTCTGAGATGTGACATCCTGTTTGTATGCAACCAAAGGCAGAATAGCCTGTGCTGACTGACAGCACAGATGGTTGCTCCTTCAGAGTGCTCAGCTAGGGAGAAAAGAATCGATTCAGGTCACCCAGAAACAACCTCAAGTTTCCCGTGCACCTCAGTTAGTTTAAGAGCTACACAAAACAAGATATTTAAACTGAGCATGAAGCAAATGTTATCGTTCTTATTACGTATTTCTAGCATGATAGCATCCAGGCATCCAAACAAACAGGAAGATGGAATCACCCTGCCCCAAAGAGTACAATGGAGTTTGATATCACTAGCCTTCACCTAAAGATTGTCAAAATTAATCAAATTTACTTAACAGGTCTGTGTCTAACATGCAATAGAATGCGGGAGGCAATGATGTCCTGAAGCCCAATATGTGTTATTATATATACTCCAAAGAGTTCATTTGTTGGCTGAGTACCAGTATTGTCCTTTCAGAGGAAGTTGCACACCATGGACAGCAACAGCAAAACTTGCTGAAGCCAGAAGGTTCTTTGGATCAGGTTTTCCTCATTGTTAATGATTATTTGTAGCACTTCAGTTTCTGTAATTGTTTATTTTTATAACCTAGATTTCAAGTGTATAAAAAAAGCATGGTAGGTTCAAGGGTAATGATTTTGAAACCCAAATGACATAGAAAAAAACCCCCAACATTTCTAGTTTTTCTAGCAAGCACACATGAAAAAAGCATTTCATAAGCCACTGTTCTCAGTTGCCTGTCAATTAAAAAAAGCCACAGAGTTTGTTTTACATGTTATTACACTGAAACAGGAGTAACACTGGGACACAAAGAGTGCCTAAGAGACCAAATTCTTTTTTTTTCCCAAGATGAAGGCTGGTTCCATGTTAGGGTCTGTATGTAGCCTTAGTTCTAGGCTTGGCTCTGCAATATATTTCCTGTGAGCAATTCATCTAATTCTCTAAGCATGAACTGCCCATCAGTAAAATCAGAATGATTACATTTCTACACTTCAGCAGAGGGTTATGAGGATAATTATGTTAAAATTGGAAATGCACGTATGCCTAGACAGATAACTATAATTGTCTACCACATCTGAGGTTGCTTGGAGGTTATGCAGTCCATCCCAAAAAGAATTGGTACAGACAGCATCCCAGCCATAGTTCTGCAGGGAGAACAAGTCAAAAGAATATCCTTGGGAAAGGCGGCAAAAATTCTGAAATAATATACATAATTTGGGTAAAAATTGATTTATGATCCCCTTTGGCTTTGCATCTCCAGATTTAAGTCTCTTTGCAGTATCTGTTTAAAAATTGTATTTTGCTTTAGATGTTAGGGCACTGGGTGCACTAATATAGGTCTTGATTGCCCTGACCGGACTCACCTGGGCCTTCCACCCACACCATCTGCCTGTGGCCCAGGAGCTCTATTTAAGTTCAGGCCTGGGTCTTCAGTCTTTGTGTGAGCTATGTTGTAGGTGTGCCTACATGCAGCTCTTGCTCTGCCTTTGTTTCCTACTTGGCACTATGTTGTAGTTCTGCCTCCACTCTCATCTCTAACCCAACCTCCTGCTGCTTCTCACTAAAAGCTCTGTAATGGATTCTGGATGTGATGAATCATCTTGCCTATGTGGAGCTGTTGAGGGGCTGTGTTATCAACTCCTGGTTCTGTGTGCCCTGCTTAGATCTTGTTGGACTGCACCCTGGTTGGTAAGGATGTTGCTTGTGTTGTGATCTTTCATGGCTCCTGGATTTCTCTCCTGTAAAAGCCCTGCTCTTGCTGCTCCCTGATGCAAAATTTGGTGTGATATGTACAAGGTAGCTCTATTAAGTGAATCAACTCATGTCAGATGCAATCAAGTAAATTGAGCTATTCTAGATTTGCATGAAGATCCAGCTTTGTATCTCAGATTATATGTCAGCTTAAAACGTTGGAAGTGGCTAGTGATTACTTGAGAGGACGCTGTCACGCATACCATATTGGAATCTTTCCTACCATACTGCAATAAACCAGCTGTTATCTAATGTGACATTATGAGTGTTACAAAGGTGCTTAGTGATGTATGCGCGTGTGATGTATGTGCGTAACTCCATTAGCACTAATGGGAGTTAATGGGTATAGCCTACTAGAAGAAAAGAGGCTATTTCTCTAAGTGTCAGAGAGTAATAAAAATGACATTTCAATTTGGATGTCCAACCTTCAATTTACGCAGCAAGTGCTTCAGATGAATCTTTTGACAGCTACAGTGCCATAATTAACTTCAGGCTCAAATGGAATTGTTTATGCTGTTTCAATAGCTTATTCACATGATTTAAGACCTCCTTTCCCTTCTGTGACTTTAGGGGGAACATATTCACTTGCATTTAGAAGTTCTGTTTTGTTGATCTATATGTATCACCTTAAAGGCTTGATTCTCATAACTCGCATATATACATTTTTTTTTAAAAAAACACAATACTTTAATTGTGGGAGATGGATTAGTTTTCTCGCCCCTTGGCAGAACAATCTGGATTCAGTTCATGACAATTGTAAGTGCTGTGCATAATCAACAGATTCGTTAACCAAATGCAGTGGCTGCTGAAAGCAGTGCTCAGCCACAGAGAGCTGTAAGGGCTGTAAGAAGACTCAAATTATTTGATGGCAGGAGAGCTAGACAGATGTTACTGAGGGCAAGAATTTATTTGCATAAACTTGACTTTCAGAAGCCAAAGGGTAATGCTACCAGTTCCAGTCAAACTGAACTGGAAGGTAATGCACATCTGGATCTCGAGGTTCTACATAATCTAACTGAATAACTGTTTTAGTGCTTGAGAGTTTTACACTGAAATACTTCTCAGGTAATTTTTTTTAAATTACAGAGCAGTCCTCTTAAAGGATATTGGCTCATCAGGGAAAACAAAGCAACCAAAAAGAGGATTTATTAACAACCAAAGAGAATTGGATATATACTATTTGATTTTCCTTGATGTTTCTCTGACCTTTGCTGGTTTTTGTTTACATAAGACTTCCATGAAATGCCAGTTCTTAGTTAACACCATTTCTGTTAGCTGTTCAGCTAATGAGAGTGCTTGCTGTGTGACTGTATTGGTGAATCAGCTGCCAATCAGACATTCTTTGTGTCCAGCTGTAAGTGTGTCCCTGATGCCTTCACTGCCTGCTGGTGCTGAGTAGTGCTGTGATCTCTGGGTAGTTCCAATGAGTATCAAGGGAGCTTATTGAGGACCAAGACATTATTTAACATTATGGTGGCAGAGTAATCAGGCCTGCAGGAAGTTAATCAATCAGTATCTCAATATACCTGGAGAACTGCCTGAGTTAGACAGTTCTCTCTCTTAGTCAGACATTTGTGTTTAAGTTTGACAATTTTTTCTTTTTAATCTTGGTTGAGGAGGCTGCTTTGCAGGCAAATGCCTTGTATCTGTTAGTCTGATGGAGGTACTGATGAGTGTTTGAGGTGGAGTTCATGAAATTGATAGTTATCTATGGAGATTTGGGCTCAGTTAACTTTACATCCTAATTGTGAGTGACTTGGGGTGTTTCAAACTGGGGTTATAGACTAAGATTTTAACCCATGTCAAAATCTGCCATCATGATGCAGCTACAGGAATAGCTGTGGGAGAGAGAAGGCAGGACTGAAATGAAAGAGAACATGTTCAAGAGTTGCCTTTATGGTGTATGCAGATCCTACTATTGTTCTCAGCTGATGTCTATTTCAATGACTATGTCAGGGCTAATGTATTTCTCAGAGTGAATAAAGGGGATATAATTTAATCCTTGGCATTAAATGTATGATGTATTTAAACAAATATTTCCAATTATGATATCAGATATATAGGGCTAGAGCAGTGGTTACTGTAAATCAATGTAGCTCTATTAATTATGGACAGAATGGATTTTTCTTTTAATTTAACATCACACTTTGGACAAGGGAGTGAGTCCAGCTGTGAGAATTCAAATTCAATCAAGCAAACAGGTATGCTGTTTCTCCAGTCTAAGTAAAAAATAAAATTAAAAAAAATCTTCAGCTGTAGTTGAGCATGATGGCATGTGTTATGAAGACGTTGTGCTTTTCATTAGTCTGTGTTAATAGATATGCAGAAATCAACTTAAACATGATTTACTCTTGTTTTTAGAATAAGTAGTTAAAGGTCTCTCTCTTATTCAGGTAAGGAATATAAATCAGCAGAATATTAAATCCATTAGGAAATCAAGCACTTAAACAAGTATGAGTGGTTTAGTCCTCAGAGCAGTTTAAAAGCTTTTCCATTATATTATTAACTACACATTAGCAAAGAATAATACTTAATGAAAAAAGCCTTCAGTATCCTAAAATACACAAATCTGTAACAGAAAAATGTTGTCATGGCTTCAAAATATTATTGAGTGATAGCTGCATTACAAAATTTATATAGGAACTTGTTAATGAAATGGTCAGAAGCTATGAGAACTTTTATGACATGAGGTTATCAAGGTGGAAGGAATAGCTAATTGTGATCAAATAATGTTAGGTAACAGGAAGGCTGGGGGTGGGGGGTAGGTTTTTTGTTATTTTGTTTTGGGGTGGGGGTTTTTTTGTAAAATACATGGTAATTTGAGATTTTTGTTGCTAGGCTTTCTCCAGTCTGTTCCTTAAAATCTTTGTAATAAGAGATTGAAATCAGCATGTTAGTATAAAAAAAACAAAACAAACCCCCCCCAAAAAAAAACCCAACAAAAAACCAGTTACCTCAAAATGGAAAGAAAATACTTTTCTACCTGTGTACCCACCTCTCCTATTCCTGGAGCAAATATACTCACAAAAAGAGTACATGTAAGGAGTGAATGCTCCAGACATCCCACTCTTTTGAATTGTTCACTCTGTAACAAAGCCTCAGTAGGACTGATGTAGTTTGTTATTTTCATGCTTGGCTCTCCCGATTTCCTTATCCCCAGTTTGAAAATATTGGAGTGAAAGGCAAATTTTACAACAGTTGTCATCCTTATGCATCCAAGTGCTGTATTCTTTGCTTAATTAGAAGAATGCAATTAGATCCTTTACTCCTCTGAAGAAGACTGTGCAATTAGCGTCACAGTGCAATGAGTACTCAGCAATTGTGTAGGATCAAGTTTTGCAAGTTTCACATATGCCTTCCAGCTATGGTGCCTTTCTGGTCGCCTCTGAAATCTTTGTGTCCCTTAAATATTACATTTGTGTTCACTGTCAGTCATTGATCCCCATGATGTTTAGGGTGGTACGGGTAGTTCATGTTCATAGGTAACTAATGTCAACAGGAGTTTTTCCACTGATTTTACAAGCTTTGGTCTGTGTTAAAGGTCCATTTTGAATTATATAAAGCTGTTTAAATAATGCACCTGATAAGCTCTTAGAGGTAATCCTTTGGCAGAAGTAAAAACAGTATTTTACACTGGTTAAAATAATATATGGAAAATCAAGCTCACAAAATACATCTAGGGTATTTTTCTTTCTGCTCATTAAATTATGCAGTTCTCTCTGAATATGTACATTTTTTTAAATTCAAGTTAAATTCTTTTGTAAAAGGGAATCACTGTCCCTGGCTATCTTATTTTGAAAAGTTATTGTTTAAATCTTGTGCTCATACAAGTGACATAGCTATCACCAAGGAGTCTTTCATTTATAGGTCTTAATCCTCCATTGTGTGTCCTACATCCACCTACTTCCCACTCTAATAGTTGGCAAGAGAAACTAGTGTTTCATAGTAAAAATACCATCCCTGGGGAGAAATGTTTGAACATACTCCTAGATGTGCTTTTTTTTTCCTCAGATTTAAGGCATAAAAAAGGATAATGAATGTTAAACAAAGTTAAAAACAGATTTAGAGAGAATTAAAAGACAGAAATGTAAGATTAGGTTGAACTCACACTTAGAGGGATTAAGAGACTTTCATTTGTCCTTTGATCTCATTTGTGTTGCTGTAAAGATCTTTAGAGTCAATGCTATGGAGGATTATCACTGTTCTAAATTACTGTTCAGATTTGCAGTAATGGATTACATGCCGAAAAATGATAGTCTGCCATGGAAATTGCAAAGATGCCCTACTCATTTCAGCCTCCCATTTTAAACTGAGGCTACAAATCCCAGCAAAAGCTCTCCACTTAATTAGTCTGGAAGAGAATGTTACCATGCTATGCAAACAGAAGTAGTTGTCTGCTTAGCTTACATGGTGGGTGAAAGCCATGAGAAGTTATCTGTTTTCACTGTGTGTGGATGGAGTATAACCCAAGGTTTAGAGCAGAGGAGTGAAATTTTGGGATAAATGCAACCAGTGTACCTGGCTCCCTTTTATGACCATTGCCCTAGTGAATTTCACCTGTGAGAGCTGGAAAAACTTCAGTATGTTTCTCCCAGGGGAAAAAAGCTGATAGTGGGCTGTGTCCTGACCTGCTGTGAATTGGCAAAATGTCTCAGCTTTCCATCTGGCCCAGCTTTGGTGGCCACAGGTTACTGTAGAGACACTCCATTACTTACACAAGTGACTTCTGGGCATACAGGACAACTGAGGATAGGAAGAAGTAATATTTTTTTAGTCTTCACCTCTCACTGCTGATTTCCTCCCTTTTCTTATTTTTTTTTAAAGATATTCTATCCAAATTTTCTTAATCATTTTACTTAAATGCCTGTGTATATAATACATAGTACTAATTATCTACCCCTTACCTCCTTTTTATGATCATATTCCTACCTTTTTTAATAATAGCTCAGAAAACCATGTGACATTACCTAGCCACTGAGCAGGCCTATTTAATGGTATACATTTCACATTTTGAGGCCATGAAGATATAAATTTAAATCCCTGGCAGGATCAACTTGCCCTTCATCTTTCAGAGGTAGGGAAATTGAATTCCATGCAGTTTAGTATGTGAGTCATTTGGATGAGACCTTATTAAGCAAAGGTCCTGCTGGTTTTGTACAGACATTACAGATTCTATAACACTTTCCATCAAGGTGGAGGTTTGCTTTAAAGCCCTCAGCCAAATATTCACTCCTTGTCATACAGAGTGCCATGTCAAATGGTTACTTTCCTTTCACCTTAAAAGTGGTGTAATTTATAATGCCTGAATAATGATGTGGGTTTCTTTTAGAGGAAAGCTCCTATAACTCTATCATCCCTGCAAAGACTTAGTGACCTGCTTAATTTTATACATTGCCAGCACTCCCAAAGTCAGTAGTCTCACTGATTTCTGGATGAAAAACTCATTCTCTCTGAACCACTGCAAAGAAATAAAATTGGTAGCTGCTGTGGTTGCAGTATCAATATGTCACTAAATTGCAATAAAATACAGGTAGGTTCACTGACTGAAGGAAAACTGCATGCAGGTATTCCTGTGATTCTCTAAGTACAGGGAAGTGCAGCAGGAACTGAAATTAATAAGTGAAAACAAAGGTGACATCAGGTTGGCAGACTGAGTGCTTGCCACTGGGAGCAGTCCCACTCAGTGGGACTTGACAGTAGCGAAGGCTTGTGTTTCTGTGGGCAGGATCGTGGTGACTCAGTCCAGTGTAGCCTTACAGGAGTCAGATTTTATTTTTTTTAAAGGAGGAGGTGGAATATACTGTATAGGAAAAAATTTAAATACCTGTTTCTAAAATGATCAGATAATAAATACCTGTATGTGGTGAGACTAACTGACCACATAGTGTTGCTTTAGCTGCAAAAAAACCCTGAAATAGGATATTGTCTGAACAGCTAGTTGCATGCACTTCTGTCTGGATCATTACTGGAGACTTCTGCTTTCCACTTCAAGGTCCCTCCCAGCTGTACTGCAAGAACATAGCTGATATTGGAAACATTGAAAATGTTCAAGCTCTAAACTGCAACCAAATGTGAATGTAAGGGTGGTGGCAGGGTGTGAACTACAAACCTTCCGAATTATTATAGGTCTTCCTGTCACACAAGGGGTTGGCTTATCAGTTCAGCTGTTAGCATAATGTGAATTAGAGCTATTTGTGTATTCTTTCCTGTTGAATTATAGGACTAGCCTGTATCACTTACCTTGCAGTTGTCCATTATACTTATAGAAGAGTAAAATGGATTGAAAAATTACTAAACAACCCAGAGGACAAAGTTAATAGTGCCTAGTCTTTATAAATGAGAGTCAGAGACTGTCAAAGTTAAGCAAAAAATGCCTCATGGTAAAATCATGTAGTTGTATTGCAGGGCAGCATGGAACAAGCTTTCTTTGATCTTGCCAGCTTTAGACAAATTCCATTACATTTCCCTCTTGTGTCTCAAGACCAACCTTTCATAACAAACAAAACAAGGAAAGCAGTGTTTATTCATCATTCCAGCCTGCTCAGATGCTTGTTCAACTAACTTCTTCAATTACCAGGAGATGTTGATATGCTGCTGCTTCTAAGCCAGTTTTGGGGGATGACTTGGAAACTCAGCTTCAAACTGTATAATTTATTGTTTATCCTCTGTTCGTTAAAAAAAAAAAAAATCTCACCAACACACCCTCACCACAGAATAAACATGTTAGACTTATAAAAAGGTCATTAAGCTTTTCCTGCCCTTTAAAGGCTTTAATGTTTTAAATGTTTGCCTGTCTCCTTGCCTGTTATTCTGGGAAAGTGCCAAGCCTAATGAGGAGCTTACTGAAGCTTTTCAAGTTTTCCCCTCTGGCTCGCTGTCAAATCACCTGCTCCACCTGCAGTAACAGGGAAAGTGCTGAAAAACCAAACATGCTAAGGTAACCCTTACAGATCTGAAAGAAAATGGTCAATGTTTTATTAACATTGACAATTTTCTCTGGTCTGGAGATCTGGGCGGTCTCCTGCCAAATACTTTTTTTTCCTCTCCCGTTGTCCTGTTGTAAAACAACTGCTTATGATTCCTTTTTTTTTTTTCCAATTTAAACCATAAAATCCACTGGAGATCTTATTGTGTATTTAATACATCGACTATGATGGATCTCCAACTGAGAACCTCTTAATTCTACTATAAAATAAATAGCAATTTTTCAGTGTCTATCCAGGAAAACATTACTTGTGAATTTATCCTGATGGGTTTATAGAGCAGCCTTCTAGGAATCCAATCTTTACCAATATCTAATGCTTGAAGCATGGATATAAATGCAATGAAATCCATTTTCTCAGAAGACGTGGGAAAATAAATATTTTCCTAATGAGGAACTTGTATTTCAGAATTGTTTTTTTCTCCTGCATGAAGAAATACCTCTTTGTTAAAGTCAGGCTCTAGCAGGGAGACAGATATCTTTCAAAGGTGAGGGTTTGCTGACTTTAGGGTACCATTTGGAAGATTTTTAAAAAGCAATTTTGTAAGTATTTTTAAAAATGAACTGGCTACATCTTCTATTTCTAGTGGTTTCCATTACTCATACAAGTTGGTCTCTCTTTCCTTTTAGCAAAAATAACTGAAAAAAATACTTAATTCTACCACCTGTTGTTGCCAAGATTTGTGGCAAATGATTGAGGGGGGAGGAAGGAGCTACTACGAAATAAGTGATTCAGCTGACCTTTTCTTCTCATAACTTACCCATGTTGCACTGGTATAGCAGGTGATGTTTTTCTGGTTATGATTTTTGCTGAGGTTTTCAGGAAGGGGTTTTTCAGTGTTAGCCAAGAGACATGGGTCGCCTCTCTCACAAATTTAGATGGTGGCTACTTTATCTATTTCTAGGCAGTCAGAAGTTGTGGCTGCTCCTCCCTGGAAGTGTTCAAGGCCAGGTTGGATGAGGCTTTGAGCAACCTTGTCTAGTGGAAGGTGTCCCTGCTGATGGCAGTGGGGTTGGAACTGGATGGTCTTTAATTCCTTTCCAACCCAAACCATTCTATGTGCCTGTGACTTTTAAATGCTTCAAAGCAAATGGAGCTGTATAGGAACAGAGAATCATACAGTGGTCCATCTAATCCATTATCTAGAGAGATATATCTAAAGAAAACACAAAAAATGCTTTCCATACAATCTATAGTTTGCAGTGACCATGTGTGTTCTTATCATATCCTCACTTTGTTAATGTCTATAAATATTTGCTTTTTCTTACTACTGTCTTCTATAAAGAAGTTAAAGAACAGTTTCACTAACAAGACCTGTAAGTTGCAGTCATAATTCAAACTGTCTCTAAGGAAGCTGAAGTACTTTTTCATAAAAATTTTAGACTATTTTTGCACTTTTGTCAAGTGCTTCCTTTGTCATGAAATCCCTATAATTGCTATTTATTCTTGTTGCTGGGTTTTTTTTGTTTTCTGATAGTAATAGTAGAAACTTTAATTGGTTTCACCTTGTAGAGGGAGTGACATTTTTCTCCCTCCTTTAAGGGATATATTTGTCAATTAAATCACTTTGAATATTTATTTGGGAAGCAGCTCCCAGCTACTGTTTACTGTGCAAATGCAGCATGTTATCTTAAGCATTGTAGTGACAAGTTACCTCCTTTTTTAATTTTTTTCTGTTTTCAAAGAAACTCAGATCTGTGTGGAAGCTGCAGGGCTGCCCATATGAAAATGGGCTCTCTATTCCCTGGGAGGATTTTTGGAGAGTCAGATATCCCATTCCCTGTATGTTTGCATAAAGAAATAGAAAGGTGTAAGAAATCTTATCTGTGTGTTTTGCCTAAGTAAGATTGTAAATGTTTGCAGGTTGGCTCAAAGGTGTAAATTGCATGACACTTTCTCTTCCTGGATGTCTCTGAAATAGCCAAAGTGAGGCAATCGGTGACAAATTCAGCTTTCTTTGCTCACAGGCAATTTGCCTGTTGACGAAGGAGTGGTTCCAAGTTGTTTTCCTGGTTCCTTTTTTAAGTCGAGCTCTTCTGTTTTTGCTAGAAAAATATGGAAAGACTTCTCCATTTAGCCTTTATTTCCACTTTGCTAGAGGTGCCTCACTCTGTTAATAAACAAGGATGTACTTGACTTCATGGTCATTCAAAACTCTAAAATTTGGCCCACACCTTTTGAAATCCTCCAAAAGAGGATCCCAGAGAAGTGTTATTAAAATGAACATAAGACCAATGGGCTGGAAAAACAAATTAAATAAAAATGCATCTAATTCATAATCAAAACAGTGTTGTCAGTGATTTACCTGCAGTTTATAATCAGGAATTTTTTTTAATGCATATAGCTACATTAATAACATTGTCTGCTGCAAATTAACATTGCCTTCTGGTTCCAGATTATTTATCTTTATGTTCTGATCAACTGTAAAACACAGAATATTGGATTATATTATATTTCACTATTCCATCTCTCATGTTCCTTCTCCTCCCACAAGTTGTGTACATCTATCTAAAAGTGGAATTGTTCTTATACTAAAAATAAAATTAAAAGGCCCAGAGGGTTTCAGCTTCTGTTGCACCCACAATTGCTCACCCTTTCCACTTTGTGAGCAATCATCATTTAACACAGAAGTGAAGTCAGATTTCCTAAAAAGAAAAAAAAAAATGGGGGGGAACAACACAAACAAACAAAAACTTGATGACAGGAGTGTTTTTCCTGTAAATCATGCAGATGGAGCGAGACACAGTGATTGTAATGCAGGGCTGACATTCTTCACACTGTACAGTCATCTAATATTGGTTGCCATAAACACTATAAATCAATGCACAGTGTAACTGTGCAATGTAGTTTAAAACACCAGATTCTGAACCTGATGCAAGATGCCAGCAATAAAACATTTACCTCTACCTCAGTCACTTGTTTACAGCATATTTGCTGGCATTCTAAACGTTCTCGTGGTTCACACGTGACATCGATTGGTATGGCAACAGGAGCAGAAATGAAAAGTGAAACACACTTCCCAGCAGTTGAACTTAGTCAAATAGCTTCTGTCAGGCCACGACTGAAGCAGATTGTTTTCACTTCTTAAAGCAATTTCAATACAATTTTTCTTTGCATCGTAGAAATAATTTTAAGAGAGTGAGTGTTTTGATGAGTAGCACTAGAAATTCATGTGGCTTAAGAAAAATATCAGTAATTTCAACTTTAGGAGCTGGATATGTCTCTCACCTGCAATGCCTAGGAGTGACTCAATGCCTCTGATGGTTTTTACTGGGCTTAGATTAACATTCAGAATTTTAGACACTCAAAAAAATTTTACCTGGCTTCTCATTTCTCATCAGCACTTGGCTTGAGACAACTGTTTGTTGCATATGAATCTTCTATATTGTTACTTGTGTGACTGGATTTGACTGCTCCATTCCTGATCTAGATATATTGGATAGGCAAGAAAATATCAGAAAACTGTGCTGTGCAGACCTAAGAGCAGTTTGAAAATGGTGACAGCTCTCTGAAGGATAACAATTAACATAAAGTAGCAGAGAGAGACATCTGAAATCCAAGATATAACATACCTCAGGAAAAAGCTGACTTGAAATCTGTGTCTGCTGTCTTGCCTTTATTTCTAGACTTTGATTCTCTCTAACCAAGGGCATTAATAGCATCATGTAGAATAGTTGTGATGACCTGTGCTCTGAAGATCCTATCTTCTGCTCTGACCCCTAGAATTTTGTTGCCATTCTGACTGTCCTTCTCCTGGAGCAGTGACATTTAGAAAGATATAGTCATTCAGCTGCTTCCTTACACTGAATTAAAAGCCATAGGGAATATGCTATATCAGAATGTCCTGAGAAGGTACAAGATATCTGAACTGTAGTGGAGAATACAGCAGATTCCACTTGCCACCACATTTCACTTAGATTCCAAATACCTGTGCCTACCTGACCATTTGAAACATGTACAAAGCAGCACTTAGAGTCTCAAGGGACTGGAGAGAGAGTGCAACACAGTGTAAAATCCTATGAGCCTTTCCCTGGTCCATTGAATCACTACTGAGTCTCTCACTGAGTTCAGTGGACATAAGATCAGGTCCAAAATTCACAATGTTTAGGTCTGCATTGCCTGTAATTACAGTGAAGCACAGCAGCTAAGAAACTGAAAGATTAGTCATCTGAGTCACAGCAATCTCCTTTTAAAAATGTCTTTCTCTTTTATCATCACAGATTAGCAGCAACTGCTAAGCGTTTTGTTTTTTTTTTTTTTTTGTAGACTGCTGTTGTGATTTGTCAGCAATTATTTTCAAGTGTTCTTAAAAAAAAAAAAAAAAAGATTTTTCTGTTTTCCAAATCTCTTTTGTATAAAACTGGGCAAAGTTCTTCTGAAGTGCTTTGTAGGTCCTAACATCCAAGCTGTAAGACGCTGACAAAGAAGAAACTATTTCAGGATAAAAATTGGATCTTTCCATGGGGTTCTGTCTTTAAAACAGTTACAGATTTTGCCAGAAGAATGCATTTTATTCCAATTACTTTTCCTCTCTATAGTATTATAATCTCTTTCTTGTCCTCTCCTCATATCTAAGCAGAGAGGCAGGGTAGGCAGCAGAGGTAAAGGCAAATAAAATCAGTTCTAAATAGAGCAACTATTAGTGACATGGTCTAGATTTATGACACTTGGGCAAAAAAAAGCTGCTTGGAGTTCACTATTTGTCAACTGCTACTGGAACTATCTGTGACCTGATACCAGGGACTGTATTAGCTTATTAAACATCATGGCTGAAGTGGAGGAGGGGTGAGGATTTGTCTTTTCAGGGTGAATTTTAGTATTGGATGAAAATAAGGTATCTCAAAATCAATAACTTGCAAAGACAGTTTAGCCTTTACAATCATTAAAAGCTGAATTATAAAGACAAGTCAACAATTGTAGAATTCTCTTAAAGCTGTGAAAAAATCATTCCTGGCTCTCAGAACTAGTAAGAACTCAGAT
The DNA here is from genome assembly GCF_000700745.2 of Antrostomus carolinensis. NCBI lineage: Eukaryota > Metazoa > Chordata > Aves > Caprimulgiformes > Caprimulgidae > Antrostomus > Antrostomus carolinensis. The sequence goes on along the minus strand of NW_010326634.1, from coordinate 259,344 downwards.
CTGTATTTTGGGGATTTGCACCATGCTTGGCATTTATTACTGGCATAAGCTATTGTGGTGAAAATAGTTACTGTAGCTTTTTTCTAAATGCAATTTAATACAACTGAAACACTTTTACTTCTTTTAAGAGGGTTACAAAAAAATATATAACATTCTTGAGCCTTGCAAATAAATGCTTTGGTTTGCCTTAATTATTATATAAAAATTAACTGGAGAAAATCATAAGTAAATTAACTGTAGTATGATTTATTGCTCCAAAATTCATGAGAGTTGATTCAAATAGCTGAACTTTTTTGGTGCCAAGTGGAAGTAGTGGAAAACAATGTATACTGTCTCTCCAGATTACCATCTTTCTTGCTGGGTCTCTACTTTAGGTGCTGATGTTCAAGGTTTTTGTGCTGTAAGACAAATGAAAAATTCTCAAAGACCTTCCAAAGTAGAAGACCAGCTTTGTATAACTCCTTTATCAAAAATGCAATTCAGCACTGAACACTTCTAGTGCACATTCCCAATCTGAATATGCTTTGATTAACCACATCTTTGATCCCTGTGCCACACTGCAGAATTTACAGGTGTAAATATTTTAGGATTCCTATTAGATTATCAAAACAAAATTCATGACAGTCTATGGAGATATCAAGACAAATTACTGTTGTTGACTTACTCTGCTTGTTTCATTATATATACATATATATAGACCTGATTTAAAGTCCTTAAAATGAAAGTTTTGGTGAGAAAATACAAACCAGCTAGTAAGCTCCTTGTGTATCAGCTGCATAGTTACAGCATTGTGTATGCAGGTTTTGAATATAGAATGATGGTAATAGAGTTTTCATTTTACATCACAGTTAAAAAAAAATAAAAAAAAAATCCCCTGGTGGAAATTAATTGAAAAGATACATTAAAAGTAAAATAACTCTCAAGATTTGACCTAAACTGACAAAAGTAAGGAGATTCAAGGGATGGTCACCACTATTTTTTTCCTCATTGTGAGCATTAATTTTAAAATACATTACAGTGCATAGGATTGTGCTCTGATCTTTTTCAATAGTTTAATACAATAGGATGAGTGACAACTTAAATTCAGAAGTTCCTTTTTACTCATTATTTATAACTATCACCTTTCTTACAACTTCTTATGGAGTTTAATATATATTAAATTCTTCCATAGTTCTTATGGTCCACAGTTATCAAAGATCTTTAGAAAGAACGATAAGTGACATTGGGTTATACTTTTGAAATTTGGTGAGATGAATTAGGAGCCCCAGTAGCACTGATTTCCAGTAAGATGTGGATTCCTAAGTCACCAGATGCTTTTGAAAGATAAAGCCTTTTTATTTATGTAGAAGCCAAAGAACTACTGAAGTGACTTGCAGAAAGACACACACGAGAAATGGAACCACATCCCTGTTGTCTTGACTCTGAGCCCAGGATTCCAACAAGGTGCTAACAATGTCTCTCTGCTGGTAAATTAAATCATGTCATGCATGTCTGTAACTTAGTTTGTTTTAGGCAGCTGGGCTCTCTGTTTGTAGAACAGTAATGGAAAAGAAAATTTCATCCATTAGAGCCTGATTGTATGAGATTGAGCACTTCATCTGTTCTCCAAAGTCAATGTAGTTCTCTCGTATCCTCCTTTCACACTGGTAACTGAAGTTTTGGTATAAAGCTAGTTAAAGAGAGATGCCTGTTGATGGTCACTGTGAATCAAGCCTTATAATAATTAGGACTATTAAAGCAGTAGAAATTAAAGATTCCTCAAGTTAACTATGACAGCTACAGAACATTTTCCCTAGCATACACAGATTGTTGAATATGCATAACAGAAGATATAGTGGAAAGAACTAAGATTAATTAGATTCTGCTGAGCCAAATGGCATTTGACACACATTATACAATATCTGCGTATGTTATTAAAGCTATGAGTAAGTAAATGCCATTTCTCATTTCCATTTGCAGCGTGGTCCATTTTGAAGCACAATAATTATATAGATATGACATCTGTGGGTTTTTTCAAAATGCCAAGGGATGCAGATTTTTATTTACTTGTGCTTTTAATCGCTTCTTGTCCACCCTGTTGGTTACATGCCCTTGTGATTGAAGGAGCAGTGTTAAGTGAAGTCTGCATGCAAAATTTGTATTTCACAAAATTATCAAGTTGGTTTTCTTCCCCATTATCTTTACATTTGTCTGACAAATCTGTCAGTTCATAACAGGTGCTAAATTGTGACCTGTTTCCTTCCTCTCTTGTGGTATTCTAGCTATTCTATCTTCCTTTTTGTTTGTTGGTATATGCCTCAAAAAATGATTTTGGTATAACTTTGAATCCAACAGTACTTAAATGTTTGAACCAGTCATACTTTGAAAAATATGCTAATGAGCATGCTATATAATATTTTCCTCTTCTTAAGAATACAACATTGATGTAATACCACACTTCTGATTAAACTCTTTTGGCCTGAGATAGAAACTACATTTCCTCATGGGGAACATCGAACCATTGTTTGCTGTGCTCATGCACTTGGAGCAGAAGCAAGTTATACTTTAGGAACTACATATACTGTCTTTGCACAGCATTGTTCAGCTTGGTGCTTATGGAATCTCCCAAAATGGCAAAGCACATCCAGTCACTGATTTAACCTATAACATTTCCTAGGTATGCATTTACTCTTCTGCTTCAAATTCTACTTACCTTAGCATGCACGGAAGCCATCTAATTTGTACTGTGCTTAGCAGATGTGAAGGTGAAATACCAAACTTAAGGGATCCTCTTGAAGAACTTGGTCTGAAATACCACTGAGGGAGCTTCACTTCAAAGCCCATAGGATCCATTGTGTACCTCATATGAAAGTTTGAGGAGTTGTCGCTGATCAAAAGAAATTAGACGTGCCCAAGCAGTGTGCATTAAACAACTGGTAAGAAAATCAAGCAGATCTCAAGTGTTCCCCACGTTAGCCAAAGAACACAGGTGATTCTCAGTGTGGACTGTAACCTCAGAAAAAAGGGAAGACATGCATAAAGAAGGCAGTAATTATTGTTGTGAACTGTACAGTAAGAAAAATGAAAAAAACCAATCTGTAATAGGCAGTGCGATGGAACCTTGTAGCCAAGGAATAAGCTGTGCTTCTACTGTTAGCTCTTAAAATTAGCAAAAGAGGTGACATTGATAAGAATGAGCATGCAATTTAATGATACTACGAGATACCTCGTATGATACCAACAGAGGACACAGAATAGTGCTGCAAGAGAGGGGGGTGTGTAGATTTGGGGTTTGGTTTTTCTTGGTGGAAGGCTTGCTGTAGTTTAAAAGCCACACAGACAAACTAAAATCAAACAAAAAAACCCTAAGGTAAGCCTTACAAACAAATCTATTTTTAACAAAATTAATGATCACATTGGTTTCTTCTAGCTTTCTTATTTCTGAAAGTATGGTAAAACTCTGTACCTGTGAATAAAAATAGTGGCTGTTCTGATGCCATGTGGTCGTGCTTTCTTCTCTTCCTTCTTCAATCAACATACTCCTGAATTTCAGGTTGCAGCATACCAGGAAGTTCATACAATTCCAGTAGTCCTTGTGCAGCAAAGATGGGTAAATTCACATGAGTTTTAAGTAAGTCATCAAATAGTTGCATTAGTATTTGTTACCTGTGCTCTGTCAGCTGCTGAAATAACTGGGTTTTTGTTTGGTTCTTACCTATCTGTAACAGTAATGCTGTTCGATAAAGATCAAAGCTGCTTTTCATGATTGGATAGCAGCACATGCTGCATAGCTTTGGGCTGTATTTTCTGTTCTGTCATAGCTTCAGGCTGTTCTTAGCTCTTTAGCTACAAACACCTCCTTTGATCAGATCAGGTTATCAAAGAGTCTACATATGTCAAGGTTTAAGACTGGGATGGACTCTCCAAAGTCTGCACACATACCTTTTACCCTCTGCCCTTCCACTGTGTAAACCTACATGGAGTTCCCTTTGTACAAAATATAGATAATCCACCAGTAAGGCAGATTGAAGAAAGCTGGAGGAAACATCAATGTATTTTTCCTGTAGTTTCACAGGCAACAAATGTGGTCAGAGCTAACTAGAGACAGGCTGGAACAGAATCCAAAGTCAAAGCCTAGAAAAACTGGAACCCTGAGCTTTGTGTGTTAATTTTTGCTACTACAGGACAGGAAAGTGACCCAGAAAGTCAGACTAATGTAATAATTCATTATTGTTTGACATATGTGGTGTGATAATGATACTGTGACTGTGTAATATAAAAAACATACATAATATATCTATAGTACATCTACTGGAAAAAGGCATTTACTTCCAGGAGGACAGTCTCCTTTTTAAAAACAAAAACAGTTTAGTTCCTTAACTTACATGGCAATTTTTTTTTTTAATATTTAACTGAATTACTTCAGAAAAATTTAACTGCAGTCAATCTGAAACAAAAATTTCTGTTTGTACTGACAGCATAAGTACTCAGAGTGCAGATGCTCAGGCTTTATGATTGTTTTGGAGATGGAAGATCCAGCTACCCATCACTTAAAGAATCAAGGGAGTTCAGCCTGATAGGAAGTCAGCAAACTGACTTGACTGTGTCTTTGTGTTGTCTGCACTCTGCATTTAAAAAAAAAAAAAAAAAAAGACCTGGCACATTATCAGAGCATTCTCACAACTCTGACCAGCTGGTTTTTCTTAGGACAGGCAGCATCCATTTTTCATTTGGGGAAATAAAAAAGTTCAGACTCTTCCTCTTTTCATTGGAAATAGATGAGTTGGAGCCCTGCACAATACATTTTCCCGACATTCTGGCCTTTATTCAATGAGATAGATCAACTCCTGATTAAGATAAAAAATACCAGATTCCAAATAATAAGAATATATCTTTTGAAAAGTTTTATTTTGAGTTTTTAGATAGAGGCAATCACAGTTAGGAATTGGAATGCAGGGCAGAATTACAATACAAATTAATCCTGTCCCCACTTTTATAATTTTGTCTGAATAAGATTTAATAAATATTTAATATGTAGCTGGAACATTAGTTCTATTTAAAAATTGGATGTAGAAATAAATCTTACATTGGTTTAATTTGTAACATCTGAAGACAGATCCTAACAAAGGTCATGACTCTAGTTTTGTCGATCAAAGTTGAAATGTCCACTACTCTTCTTCCCACTCTTCTACCAGCCTTCCATGACAAAGAAAGAGTTCTTGGAAAGCTGGAGACAGTAAATGGTTTTCATGGTGATCAATGATTGCTACTAGCAATATACACAATGCTAGAAGCTGATGAATGTTTTCTAATGGTGTTCACATGACACTTCAAATTCTTCTGAAATTGCCATGGAATTGGGTTGTCTGTGAGATTCACTGTTCTGAAAATCATTGTATCGGTACATGTGTTGGAGCTTGATTCTTTAGCTTCAGAGTAACTGCAAGAATGACTGCTTTCTTGTTTATCTGGTAAAATCCTGAAAAACATCTGGGAAAAATTGGTGTCTCAGCTGAATTCTGATACTACCACTGTGTCATTGTCACCTAAATGTCAGCTACTATGTGGCATTTACTGAGGAATATACTATTTCAGTCCATGCTGATATATATAGTTATCCATAGGAGTGTAGAGAACCTGCCAGCTTCTGGTCTCATTCCATCTCAGAGCTATCTTTTCTGCTTTTCATAGCGTATTTCTCTGTGCTCTGTTGCTCCAACTACTTGTATATGGTTAGCTGCAAGTCACAGTTAGAACAAGCGTATAACCACAGATCATTATCGTCTGCAGCTCTTGGGGCACACTGATTAGTGGTTAGGCAGCAATAGTATTAATAACACATTCTGGATATTGTTGACATGTTTCCTTACAGCAAGACCTTTCGCCCAAGGGAATTAGTAGCAATACTGGGACAATGGGTTGCCTGGTAATTGAAGTAAATAGCTTGGTTAATGATTCTGCTAAACCAAAGTGGCATGTGATTGTAATGGAAATGCTACACTGGTTGGAAAACAAGATATTAATTTAGAACATAAGGACAAGAAGAAATAATGTTTGGGGCTTGAGTAAAGGGCATTCAGCTTCTCAAGGCTCATTTCCTTTTTCTGTAGTACTCCATTAACCACAAGATGCTATCATGACTTTTAATGACCCTGATGTTTTTTGCCTCAACAACTTTGTCTGGTAGACAATTCCAGACACCTGTGATGGTTCACATTATTCATAGCATGTTTCTTTGTGCCTGCTTGGATTTCATTCTTCAGTTTCACAGAAGAAACTCATTGGGAATCATCACTACAAAGGAAAAATTAATTATCTCTGTTGCTCTCATCATAGTAGCAAGTGGCTGGAATCAAGATACATTTACACTGGTGGTCTACATTTAATGGCATTGTATAATTTCATTTCTTTTTTACTGAGTAACTCCCTCAATCAATTTTTAGAGTACTGCCATACATTTTAAGGAACTTATTAGTGGTGGAGTTACTAGTTTTTTGGATGAAATGTTTCAGTCTAAGGGTAACTAAATCCCCTGTGACAATTTAAAGGACCTTAGGAATGTTGTTTCCCAAGAGATGACAATAGGCCTGAGATATGAGTAATAATATATTAGTAAAGGAGCTTCTCCTCTTGCTATTATATATTGTATACTGTTTCTAAACTGTAGCTACATGGTGGGGTTTTATGCTGGAAAACTACTGCCTTTATACAGATATTGGAAAAGACATCCCTAAAAGGCCTGTTTTTGCACTATTATGATGGAAAAATAAATGTATTTATATTTACATATTTATGATGCAGTATTGTCTAGAAGTGCCCATCAGGTGTCATAAAAAAACCTGTTAATGGAAATGTCTCTGTGTCCTTGCAAAAGTCTGCTGCTGTTGTTAATGAGTTGTCTGGGAAAAAAAAAATCCACCAATTTGTCATAATCACTCAAATATGTCAACTTCTAAACATTTAGTGATGACCAGTTACTATAAGTTTCAAACCTGACCTTAATAAACTCTCATATGTCAGCTGTTGTAAGCAAGTTTGGGGCTTCCCCTTATATAAATAGGGTTTTGATTGATAGTTCTTTGTTCAAACCTTTTGCACATCCTTGCTTTATTTAGTTTTACAATAATTTTAAAATATACTTTAATGTGCTCTTAGGAAAGGGACACTGTAGTAATGAATTACATTCTTTCAGGAAACTCTTAGCATATTTCATTCTTTAGTGGATGATTCTGCTCATACTTAAAAAAGTAGTGACCTTTACTAAATATCTGCTGATGAAAGTTTATCCATTCCTTGAGAGACAGAGGAAGAGAAAGGCTTTGAAGGAAAGCTCAAATTTTCAACCTCTAAATACATAGTCTAGAGTGATTCTGATTCCTCCAAATGTCCAGAAGCTATTTACTGGTTACCATGGGATGGAAGTGTATTTAGAAACAGCAAGAGCTTGCTGAGAAATTGAAATGTTCTTTGGACATAGCTATGGAAAACAAACAATACATACATTTTGAAACATAAGCTGTAAATATATAAAGGTGATTTGTTTGTACTGCATTTTGGCATGCATTTAAGAAGAGAGTCCTATGAATGAATCTCAAGCATGTGCACAAGTTGGAGGTGGATTTTTTTGTTAGACAGCTCTTGGGGTTTGCTCCACACTTGGATGGTTAATTCACTGTCTTAGTCCAGGTATAAGTCCACCCCACCATGACTTGAAAAGGATGTTATAATTGCAGGATGATAATAAAAGCCCATGTTTAAAAAATAAAACAAAATGAAACTTGCAAAACACATTTCTTGTTTCTGAACAAAGAAACATTTTGTAAAATAAACTGAAGCTGATATTATAAACAAGCATGAGACCTTCATATAACAGATTGCTTTAGGATTGAACAAAGATCAGAAAATGGCAAACCCAATTTATTATTTTCTGTATGCATTATACAAACCATTTGGGTATTGACCTAAGGGTGAGAGTAGTTATATCTCGTAAAAAGCAAAGGATTATCAAGCAAACTGAAAAACAGTGATAGTGGAAATTGCTTTTTTATTAATCCATGCTTAAATTCCCTGTCTGTAATTCTTGTGACCTAAATAGTTGTTCAATGGGAAACCCCAGTGCTCTAGAAACTGTGTGTGTGATCCCTGTTTACTTTCTTATTTTGGAAAGACTACACCACCTACTACTTACACACCATTAAAATAAATAAATAAATATATATATATATCTATCTCAAGTGCAGCATAAATTGTCCACCATTACGTTGCTGGTGTTCTCAACAGACTTTGCATGCAACAATCCTATCTGTGGTTCTGTTCTCTTGTTGGCAGCTATGAGGGCTTAATAATGAGTCCTGTGGGGTGAATGGAGCAACTACTGGCCAAAAAATAACTTCAACTATTATGTGATAAAATGGAAAAAGTAAAAGCAAAAAGAGCCATCTTTTCCAACAGAATAGAAGAAGAAAAAAGCAGATGGACCGAACCTAATAAAGTCAGTAGAAGCCTTTTGGGTGACTGCAGTGAATTTTGGGTAAGGCCAAAGTGTGTGAACAGGTGAATGTTATTATGCATGGCCTATTTAGCACTCCGTTTTATTTGCATGGAAATTACTAAGAAAATGTTGGTCACCTCCAGTTCCAGCAGTGAATTAATGTTTTTGGTGGGGTTTTAATCACTCATATTTACATATCTCTTAGGTTACCTGAACTATTTTGGAATTTATTGCAAAAGAAAAGGATGGTGGGGATTAGATGCCTCGACAAGTCAGCCAAAAATTTTTTTTCAAGATCTTTTGAGTATATGAAACTGAGGATTTGTTATGGGGAAGTACCTCTCTAATACATGCAGGTGGGTTCCTCTACATGGGTGGAGGAGTATGACAGGGTGTATTGCTGGAAAAATGAATTCTGAGCCAGTGGGGACATTTCTAAGAGCATAGTTGTGCCTTAAGGAATCTTAAAAATAGAAATAGTGTGTCCTGCTGAGTTGGGAGCTTCTGTAAATTATATATCAGGAGCAGCAGAGGTAGGTTTGGGGACTTAAAAACCATGTGGTAGTTCTTGAAAAAGTATGTTTGCTATGATACCTTGGAAAAGTTTTGATGTACTTATTAGGAGTTTACTCTAATCCCACCTGTGTTTTCTGCTGGCTCTAGTATTCCTCACTGACTGGTTTAAACTATTATGGAGCATTTCTGTGCATGCTGCTAAACAGGTGCCATCTATCACCTCAGAGGTGGGTGACGTTATTCCTGTGTAGAGATATATCTTGTAAAACACTTTAGGATCCTTTGGGATGAAAGGTGCTATTTAAATCTGAGACTTTATTATTGTCGCTCCCCCTCTACAAATAAATCATCTCGCAAAATGACTGTGGAAGAAATTACTCTTGCATAAATGAATTCATCCTGTTCTCCCACAGAGAGATGAGAAAAACTTTATAATAACTATCAAATTGTTTTACAACCAAAATATTGCAATGGCTGAGTAGTTACCTACTTGTGACTTTGATAATGAGTTTTTTTGAAAAGTAACAGAAAATGTTTCCAGAAATTGGAAAATAAGATTAGCATATCTGTTATGTAGGATTCTTTGTTAAGTCAAGCTATTTCTTGTTTGGGTGATAATAGCTGTGCCTTTGTTAATTATTATTTCATATTGTCATTATTAGGCTATTAATAATTTATAATAAAAGCTGCTTCTTTTTGCTATGTAAATGTTTTCATTCTTATTCATCAATTTCTTATTCTATTATTAATGTGATTCATAAATACATTACATTTAGATCATCTTATAGGAGAAGAGATATTTCCTACTATATTTTCCCTTTTGTTTGCATGTGAGGTAAAGCAAGTGTGAAAGCAAGGGAGGAGTTCCAGAGAGTTTTTAGGGGATGTATCCACACCTCTGAAACAAAGCAGAGGTATGATAATAGAATAACTCTTATATTCTATTTGGTAAGTTGTTATTTGTATTTCATCATTTATCAGTCTGTCCTATTTGCCCTTTAGGTATAATGGCTCATAGGTTTCTGGATGCCTGTTACAGACAGGAGGACTGTAATGTGGCTTTGCTGTATTCAGAGAACCTTGTTGAGAGATTCTATCTCTAGCTTTCTCAGTTTTTCAATGCTTTTTCAAGTTAACCTAACTTGTATTTTAGATAACTGTACCTGAGGAGTTTGCAGGAAACCTACTTGAATATCATTTCATTCCACAATTTGAGGAAAAAAAAAAATCCAACCAACTAACAAAAAAAACCACCCCTCTCAGAGGAGTCCAGGGGTTATGCAGTTAAAATACAGTGGGCATCTAACAGAACAGAGGCTGTTTCTTCAGGTCTACTCCAGGTTGCCTGTGAGTAAAATTATGTTGCAATCTGGCTTTTCAGTGATATATGTGAGATGAAAGATCAAAACATGGGGAGGAAAAGGGGCCTTGAATCTCAGCCCCTTTTATAGCAACACAGGCAGGGCTGGCACATTAACCTTCTTCAAATGTCATTCTGAAGTTATTTTCAGATTCATACTTTGTCATAACAAGAACCAAGAAGGTACTGAGCACTGAGGCCAGGCTCCAACCATTGCAGTCACCTGCACTGTGTGAACCCTTTTAAATTTTATTGGAACTAGTCACGATGTCTGGACTCAGCACTCTTTTGGAGGGCTATTTCCAAACTTCATTTCCCTCATTCACACTTATTTTTTAATATGAATTTTAAAAATATGCATAGTTATTTCAAGTAGCTACTTGTGCTTGCACCAAAATTGCTGTTACCTTAAATAGCTCATTTATGGATATTTATATGTTTTTATGCTTCGAGTTTTATGTGGCTTTTAGATAACATCGGGATTGCCAGTCATCTCTTATCCTATTAACAGAATCCTTTCACCTTCACTCCCAAGGCAGGCTTTTTGTTTCCTGCATCTCCTTAAGACCCTTCCTCTGCAGCTATTCTTTACAGAAGTGTTGCTTGATGGAGGCTGACCAGGGCTGGACACAGCACTGTGCCCACACAGAGCCAAACCTCTACCAGCTCTGTGCACAGAGCTTCACCACTGCCCAGGCTCTCCCCCTCCTGCAAATACCAGGGCTAGAACAGCTGGGAATGCTGTTTCCCTTTCTCATGACCACATCCCTGTCTCCAGCTGGCAAGATACCAATTCACTGGAACTTCATATCATTCATTTTCCTACTTGTCAAGTTGTAACATCACTTCTGCCCCCACTGCTTGAGCCTCAGCTTTGCTGTAGCAACACCTGCCTCCATGAAGAGGGACTCATGATCACAACAGCCGGTGCCTAACATGTGTGTTTGCATTCTGACTTAAATGTCACAACATTATTCCAGTCCTAAAATTTACCACATGTTCATGCAAGGCTTTAATCCTGCTTCATCTGAGCAACTCCCTTGGGTTTTGTTGCAACAGCAGATAGCCATTCCTAGGTTTTCTGTTAGTAATTTGAGAAGACAAAACTGGCAGTGTCAAAGGCAATTTGTGTATCATGGTTAACGTCAGTAGTCAGGAATTGCTCAGAATAATCATTCTATCAGCTCCTCCCTAGCAAAAATGAACATCCCATAGAATGATGATTACATTAATAAAATTTAGGTTTTAAGTAAGGTAAACATAACAAGCAGCTTCTTTAAAAAATAAACAAATTCCCACTTTTTTTACCAAACACTGGTTTTAAAATAACTGAACAAATACAGAATTATAAAGAAACAAAACACTGCTCTCAAATTCTGTGTTCTTGATACTTTAAGTGTTTGTAAATCCAAAAGCAATAAATGTTAAACTTAAAGCAAACAGAAATTAGTTTTATGTCAGTTAAGTCTCTACCATGAAGCAATGTAAACAGTCCTTTATTTTTTTCCTGATCACCTAAAACTGCTTCACAAAAGATAAGTTTCACTCAAAGCATGAAATAATCAAGAATGGCCAGATTATTTACTATGGGTTCTGTTGCAGGCATCAGCACTTCCAACCCCAAGCACTTGAATTTAATGTCAACAACAAATCATGTGCGTGGTTTAATAATCAGATTTTAGTCAGTGTATTTTCATGTCTCTTTTCGATTACCTATTGGTATTTAGAAGTGGTGAGATTCCTGTTTTCAGGGGATTTTTTTTCCATCTTCTCTTTTCTAAAACTCTTTTTCTTCTCTCCTTCTCCCTCCCTTTTCCAGATTCTCATGTGATCATGTTGGATCACCTGGATAATGGCTAAACTGGCCTGGAAAAAGCAAGACTGTACCACCTGGGAGGTGATTTAGCAACCTCCCTGAGGCTTCAATTCTCTGATGAGGACTTGATTGCAAAACCAGTCTCCCACCTCCTTCACTTTTCTCCTGTTCTGTGCACTTTTCAGTAACTTCTGCTGGAGTGACACAAAGAATAGAGCTGTATTTGAGGTCCCCTTTGCAAGGAACTGATGAGGTCTGTAGCCCAATGTCATCTCCCTCCTGTGAAAATAACCACAGAGAAGACATCTGGGGAGCTGGGCAGGGGGAGGAGCTCAAAGGTCCCTTTTGAGGTTTGTAGGTTTTGCCTCAGTGTTTTAAAATAAAAGGGGGGACATTGTGGGAGCTGAGTCCTCTAGAGAATCTGCCACACAGCAACAGATTTTGATCTGAGCAGCGAACAAACCACTATCATATTCCATGATGTGGGTCTAGCTGAGTGGGTTAACAAGGGGATGTGTTTGTGTGTATTTATTTTTCAGCTGCATTATTGTGGTTTTTGAGTGACTTTCAAACACACAGCTGTCAGAGAAAGAAATCTAGCAATCAGCTTAGTTTGAAACACTCAATTTAAAGTGCCATTGAATTTTAGAAATGCTCTGAAACTTGGGTGCCTGCATTAAGGCTTTGACCTGTGTTGGTTTCCACTGCTGGGACAGGAATGTATATGTTATGAAGCTTACCTTAACAGTAGGTGTAATGTCAATATGTGAGGGAAAAGTCAACTGGAGTATTATTGTATTATGGCTTTATTAATGACATGATAATGTTCTTCGTCCTTTTATATATAAACAACATGACACCCTACTTTCTCTGTTAGAGTCTGTGTTCATGAAAACTGGCTTAGCATTGCAAAGCAAATGCAATATCAATGGCCCTCACCTGATAATACTATGATAACTCATAGTTTAATGCTTTAATACTTATTGGTAAAAGCTGTAGAGATTAATTGTTCCCTTTCACATCCATTCCTGTAGCACAACTAACTAATGCCATCCAGTGGTAATGGTACAGCATAAATTGAACGTGTCAGGCTTGCTACCTAGGGTTGAGCAGTGTTGTTCATTGTTCTGGCTACTGCAAAACTTAATTAACCTGAAAAATACATTAATGAGTGGTAAGTTGTTCATTCCAGGAGATGGCAAAAAGCAGGGAATATATTTTAAAATAAGTAAGTGACTGTAAGACCTCTCCTCTAGTTATATAAAACCAACTAGTCAAGCTGGGCAAGATTGCCTAGTTGGGAGGGGTGAATTCTGAAACAAAATTGTTTCTCAACTGAGTTTCTACTTTACTATGCAGAACTTAGATTTTATTGAAGTTTTATTGTTGTTTCAGTCCAGGTGAAAGCCCAAGGTGTGGGTTCATTTTTATATTTTTTTTTTGCACAATGGAACATTCCTAATATGAAAAAAATGACTCAGATTTGGTCTAAAATGTGCTCACATATGCAAGTAAAATAGATCTCTTATCTATATTAACAAACTTTCAGGTGTTTCCAGGTCTTCACTGTCAATAGAAATATCTAAATCTTTTGGTTTTTCTTCATGGAAAAATGGCCTCACTGTACATTCTTAATGAATGCAAAGTACTTTGAATTTTGAGTAATTCTGTGTTTTGCTGCAGGGTTTTCAGCCATCTCTAACAGGCACTAATTGCTGCTGCTGTTGTATTCCTTGCAATTTCCACAGCCCTTGTATATACTGTGAAAATTATCCATTGCTGACACCAGTGGTAGGACTGAACTAAGGATGAACGTGCTTTAACTGCAAAAACAGCTGGCAGAAAAATAGTTTTGATGCTAAACCCTGGGTTTCTGAACTGATGGTAATCCTGGCTTGTTCTTGACCACACATGTTGAAAAATAACATTTCTTAACAGCTCTTCTTATTAACACACCATGTCAATACATTTCCCCCCCGTAAATGTTAGCTTTTGTTTACTTTGACAAATCTTAACTTGGACAAACCAGTTAACTTCACAAAATGCCCAAATTTATTTGTATCTAACCTGAAAATTTTTTGTTAAATAAATTTTAACCCTTATTTTCAACTTATATCTCTAAGCAGTATAATAACCAATAAATATTCACTACAGTAAATATTTTGGAAATCACACTTCAGACTTCAGGAATAACCAGGAATGGCAACAAATGCCACTCGTATTTCTTTGCCACATTTCAATCCACACTGATTGAACAGAATGTCTGAAGCTAACTATAGAGTAAAAACCTTTTTTTTGTGCCATCCTTATGCATGTTGATCATTCAATATTCAGTTAAGCAGCAAGCTAACTTTGCATGCGAGCATATCAAGGTGTGTAACTAGCTGCTGAGTCCGTATTTAGGACTCGAGTTATTTCAGACTTTGTATGTGAACATACAAAATTGAGGATGTAAAACAATGTTTTTTCAGGTCTGGCTTCAGTGACAGAAAAGATTATTGCCTGAAGCTACTTGCCTTTTACTTTCTATGCAGAAGTTTACTCCCCAATAATTTAGCAAAGCTTTGCAAGGTTTTAGTTTAGATAATTTAAACTGAACTGAGACAGTCTGGTTAATTTTTGCCTTAAACAAAAGAGGTGATTCATATGAACTCCAATCCCAGCAGATCAGAAGGGTTATTAATGAGCACTTAAGGGCAGTAACCTCTTCCACAGACACATCTGGATCTTGAAGAGAACATCTGTGCTCTGTCTTTTGCTCGCTGGTATTAAACAGCTTGAGATCTACTGCATCAGAAGCAAAGATTGAACTATAAACCAGAATTTCTGAGACTGGCTCCTCTGCTCTTAATCCTTCTCCCAACTTGCTTATACAGAACCCTACAAAACCCAGACACGCAATTCCACAGCACAATATTGTGGCACAAAGATGTGTCTGGTAGTGACATTAATCAGTATTTCTCCTTGCTCCTGTCCATGCCTCATGAGAACTGCTGCATGTTAGAACCTGGCTGTTTATAAAATTTTGCCAGAAATGCTTGGAATCTAATAAGAGTATCCCAAATATTGTGAGTACCAATGGCACAAATGCTGCCTAATAATGTGCATGGTCTAATAATGAAATTCTGTTTCTCTTGGACTATAGCCCTAAAAAAATAAAGAGCGCATATTGGTTTTTTCTGCACCCAGCACTGAATGCTAAAACAGAATTATTTCCATTATGTTTTGCCACTTATTGTGAAAGATGCAGTGTGCAGACTTTAAAAAAGCCTGAATTATTTGTATAAGCAAAAAGGTCATGAGTAATTTTTCCTGCCAACTGGTATCTTTAGCAAAAAAAAAAAAAATCTATTCAGACTGAAGTATATTAAAAAATTTTGACAGCACATAAGACCTTTATCTGGGAGGAAACTGTATTAATTATGCCACATTGCTTTAATCTCATAGAAATTGGTGCATGATTTAAAATTCATACTATTATTAATTTGCCAGGTATATTTTACAGCCATCACATTTAAGAAAATGCAAGGACTGCTATTGCCAATGAATCGCTCTCCTCGAACATTTTGCAGAGTGAGGAAATGTGTGTTTGTTTTTTTGTTGTTTGTTCAGGTTGGGTTTTTTTTTTAATCTTTCTAAGTAATATTGAAGAGACCTGTGGCACAACAGTGAGCTGGGAATTGCTGATGGCTGGCTGGAATACAGTGTGGGGCTCTGTGCTGCACAGAATTCCCTTAGCTCGTTTGCTAGGTTACAGAAGCATCGCATGGGAAACACGCGAGCAGCACCAGCTGTAAGGCAGCTTAGTTAGTGCTCTGCAATAGCATGTGGGCACCTTTTAAGTGGTAAAACTTTGTTATTCTAGAGAAGTCTGTCACAGGGTGATACCAAAGGCTGAATTAAGTTTTTTATGTAAAGCAGAGATGTAATCACTTTACTAAAAAAGTATACTTGAAATTATGATACTTGCTGCTGGAGTATATGATCAAGTAAATGCCGTAATTACTTTATGAATTAAAATACCATTTTAATTAATATGAAAAACATAAATGTTTTCTGCTCCTAAAGGTCTCAGTTCAGACACTTTACCATGGCACATAACTTGACAAATATATGAAATTTGGATAGCTGGTGCAATATATAGGTGTTTTTAAAAAATGTGTTATTAGTGGGAAAAGGGCTCAGTTCAGACAGTGCAAGACACAAACTAGAAAAAGCTCTAAATTCATGTAGTGTCCAAAATACTATCAATAGAAGGCACTAAGCTCCCACCAAAGAGAATGTGAGTAAGTGTATTTTTAATGTACAGAATAAGTTCAAGGTAATACACTTGGTCAATAATAATTAATATTAATTTAGCTAGGAAGGAAACAAGTAGGTTGGTGGAGGTTTAGGGGATGACCAGCTGAAAAGGAGACTGTGATCAGCTTGGCAGTGGTTTAGGGGTCTTAGTGTTGGGCTCCCCAACTCTTTGCGTCTTTATGTTTTTATCTGCCATGTGTTGACCTTCCTGTGGAGGTCATTGTTTTCCACAGATACACTCAGAGGAGGAAAAATCATTACAGCTTCTGCATATTCATAGTTTTTATTGTAGAGTTTTGGGTTGAGTTGTGGTTTGGAAGCAGGATTTGTTGGTTTGGTTGGTTGTTTTATTTTCCTAATTGAATGGTTGAGGAGATTAATGCAGTAAATTGGTGTGGTCTGCTTTGCACAGTGAGTGCCATTATCTTTGTAATCTGAATTACTACCTTTTTGAAAATCAAAATTAAAAAAAAAACAAACCCCAAACCATATGCAGTCAGAAATGCATTCTAATAGTAGAATGTGAAGGTTGAAGGTGTTAAATGTAAATATACCTGTATAAATATGAACTAAGAGCTCAGCAAGCTTTATAAGACTGATTATTTATGTTTCTGATTACCAAAGAGGGATTACAGATGATGAAACATGGCCATCAGCAGACATACCAAACAATACAAGTTCTCCTTTTTAAATAGAACAGGATAAACTGTGCAGAAAAGTCTTACTATGAAGATAAGGCTTACCTGGGCAATATCCAATATCTGTTCCCAATATCCATTTTTTCGTATTTTTAATATGTTTTAATATATTCATAGGGCAATATTTCCATTACCTGATCTCTTTTTCACATCTTATAGCACTCAGTAAATGTTTGCATTTCTGTTCTGTGATCAGTATTCTCTCTCCTATTTCAAGAACTTGGCTGCATCAGGAGAGATGGTACAACCTGGCAAAGGAACTTGCTGGAAACTGAATGTATGTTCTATAAGCAGTGGATAAGTTCTACTCTTTAGTGTAGATGGTCTAACTGGTGGTTTGTGGGCCATGGTCCTGTGACTTTGAAGGAAGTAGAGGGCTCATGTTAAGGAATACACAAAGCCTCGTATTTTGTGATGTGTCTATCCCTCGTCTGCCACAAGGGTGTAACCAGAGCATGTACTGCTGAGAAAATCTGGACCAGTTGGCTTCTCTTGAGAAGGTCCTAGGTTTTATTGACCTACACTGGAGCAAGCATGGGATCATCACAATGATCAGGGCATATAACAAACTTTTAATTATTATTCTTGTGCCAAGAAGATCTTAGCACAGCAAGGAGTTAGAGCTTTTCACATGCTGAACAATGTAAACATTGAAAAATAATTTACTGTGGACAGCTCATCCAGTTCTATTCTGGGCCTGGGGAAAGGACAGTCTGTGCACTGGTCATTCACGTTCCTGACACAGTGAGAATTTTACAGAAGCAATTTATAAAAATTATCCTTGAAATGAACAGAATTCCCAGCTTTATCCTTAGAATAGGACAGCGCTATCTATGTCTGCCTGGTTCCCCACTCCATCAACTCCACAAAGGTTTCATGAGTAGGTGAGAAACTTCTCCTTTTCATTAGAAGAAAGCACAGTGCACAGAATACTGGTGCTTTCTCATGTAGGAAATAAGGATTCAAATTCATGACACGAGAGTCAAAAATAACCACACCAATGCACTTCATCATTTGCTGCCCTACTTAATCATTAGGATGTACAGCAACAGAATTCTATAATTTGTAACATAGTAATGAATTAATTGCAGTCATCAGGCATTTTTCCCCGTTTATTTAAGCAGTATGAAATTGCTTATTGCTATTTATATGATCATTCTTCTTTTACATTTCTCTGTCCTCTATGTAGTAATATTGATAGTTCCTTTTGCCTGAAATATGCGTCTCTCAAGCCAAAAGACATTAATGCTCCTATTGTACAGCTGTTAAATAAGCATCCCAAAGCCCTACATTTACTTGATTTACATATATAACAATACAAAAATGCACAAAGGTATTCTTCATGCTTTTGTCATATTAGTTCCATAATATACTGTCTTCTGAAAATAAAGATTTAGGTGACATTTTTTTCTTATTATTTCTTAAGCTGGGATTTTTTTATAGTTGATTTGACATATAAAGGCATTTTTTTCTTTTCTTTTTCCTCCTCAAGTATTCTCTGCTGAATTAAACTATCACAGTAAACATCTATAATTTCTGACAAGGTCACTTAATTATCAGTGGTGCTGGCTGAAAAAGAGCTGCCTTATCTGTGTTGCTTCTGCTTCTTTTGTGGAGCTGAGCCTTACTGAAAAGCCTCATGCATGTTTATTAATTACTATTCAGAAGCCAGTCTTGGTGCATGCAAGCATTTTACCTTCCTTAAGATTTGCTGGTCATTATGAGTGGAATATCTCCGTGTTAAACAGCTATCTCTCTAGTGTGCCAGTCCCCTAAAGATACAAAGTTTGAAAAAGGAAGATAAGCAAACAGTTTTAAAACCTCCAAATAATAAGAGTAGATAGACATAGGAGAATGAAACAATGTACAAGAAAACTAAGGGAGGTTGGGTTCCCTTAGCTTGTCTTTTCTTTCTCTAAGGAATAAGGAAGAGGAGTGGTTTGTGTTTAAAGTTCCAGACTGTGACTTGGGAACTTCAGATTCAATTTCCACCTTCATAATGAATGTCTTCTGAGACTCTGGGCAAAACATTAATTTTTCTGGTGTCTCATGGCCTCATCTGTACAACAGAGATAATAATCTTCCTTTTATCCACACTACTCATGTTACCAGAGTCATGTAGCTGAGACATCTGTGTTAAGTGCACCTTATGCAAGTTAAGATGGAGGCTCTGGATGTCATCAAAATAAAATATAATGATCTATTATTAAGATTCAACTGCTGGTATAAAGTATTATAGAATGGAAGCATTGCCAGCCATTTACATGTCTTAAAATAAATAGCCACATGTGGTCTCTCCCTCCTCCCCTATCCATCTTCTGTTCCTTGCCAAGCACATTTCAAGCACTGAATTCAACAACAGAAATCAGCCCGGAGATTGTCTCTCCAAGAGCTTTTTGCTTGGCCATGGTGTTGGTGTCCAAATCATTTGGAACCAGGTCACAAAAAGACTTGGGAATTGTTCTGGATAGTTGCAGGAAGCCTTCTGCTCAGTGTACAGCTGTGGTTCAAAAAAAGGACAAAAAATACTAGCTAATATGAAGAAGACATAAAATGATATGGTGCCATTATAGACAGAGATGGAGTGGAGAGACAAGCCTTACACATTAGGAGATGCTGATTTCAATAGAATTATACTTCCATAAAATTACAGTTCTGGTGAATCAAATTATATATTTCAGATCTCATAATTTTATTCCCTTCTCCATTCAAAGGGAAAATAAAGGTCCTAATTAAACAAACAGCTTCCCTATGAAATGAAAATGGTTGAAAAAGATTAAGAATGCTATCCTGGTGGAGAACCTCATAAAGTAAGAATGTATAAGAGGTAGGCAAAATAATACACAGCATGCAGAAGGAACCTCCTATTTACCCTTTCTCATAATACAAGGACAAGTGAGATGGATCACTTACAAATTTTAAAAAGGCTAAAAGGAATCAGATTTTTTACACAAAGAAAATTTACCCTGTGGGACAGATAAGGGCTTAGTAGGATTCAAAAGGGATTAGACTTTTGTATGGATAATAAGAACATCCACAGCTATGTTAGATAAGATTACAGAAGGGGAAAAAAGATATAAGCACTCCTGCTTCAGGGCATCAGACAATTACTGATAGAGATAGACAGAAATTTTCCAGTGGAATATTCTTCCCCTGGAAAATGCCTTTTTGTAAAATGCAAGTATTGTGTAGTAATGTGTTCATGTCAGTGAATCTTCTAATGGATTCTGCTTCAAAACTTGCTTATCTAGTTTCTTGGTAACTTATTTAGGATTGGGATTTGGGAAACTTGATGAATATGTTGTAGAATGGTCTATTGGCTAATCTGTTTGAGATGGTAAACTTCACTCATATTACTACATGCAATGACTACAAAAACATTCTACACGATTTGAGATGCTAAAAATGCAACTTGGAATTGTAGCATTTATGCAATTTTTAGATTTTACTTTGAACATAAACTTTTTCATCTTTCAACCTCAGAATCTGAGACAATCAGTAATGCTATGTTACAATTGCATAACCTATCTCATCCCTGTGCATTTAAAAATTGTTCACAGAATTTCTGAAAATATCACCAAGGAAAAGTTTATTTCCTGGGCCATGGCTCTTAGTTTGCACTGTCTAACACTGATAGGGTGGTGATTTTGGCCAAATCTCTGTGCTTTCTCTTCTTTATGTTCATTTGCTGCTCTCAGTTTTCTTGCTCATTGTCATCTTGCCTTGTAACCTCCTGCATGATGTTTGGTTGATTCTGTGAAGTCAAACTTTTGTTTTTCAGATCTTTGTAATATTCAGCAATGATAAATGGATAGCAGTGGAATCTCTGTAAAGTCATTCATTGTAAATAACTAGTGCCTGACTAACATCTGACCAGAATATCTTGATTCTGGTGTGGGTTTTGGTGGTTTGGGTTTTTTCAGGTTTTTTTAATATTAGAAGGAAGTCAGAGAAATGGAGGAAGGTAATTACATAGGATAATTGCTTTAAATGCTTTTAGATCTAAGCTACTGAAAGGCTAGCTATGTAAAAGGAAAGTAAACATGATAAATATGGCATGAAACAATAGAGAACTCAGGCGGAAAAAGAACTTGGTACAATTGCTCAAGACATTTTTGGCAACAATTTCATGTAAATCTCTCAAATGAGTACAGGTACTTATTAGGCAATTAAAAAGACAGCCAATGTAAATGAATTAATAGCTGGCTCTTATAATGCATTAGCTGTTCTGTAGTTAATAGAAAATTATAAAGAAAATAAATGCTTGCTTACGGCCTTATTAATATCTGAATTTACATCTTAGTTTGAGTTGATTGGGATGATAAAAAATTCAGGGGAAAATAGAGAAAGCACAGTTAAATACTTGCCAAATCTCAGCAAAATCTCAATAATGTGCAGTCACTGCTCTGTATTTCAGAATACTTATGCAAGATGACATTCAGAATATTTGAATGGAGGTACTGGGAGAGGGTTATCACAGTCCTGCAGGAACTGGGACAGCAATCATAAATGAAGTTCAGTAGTCTAAGGTAGAAGATCTCATGCATTATTTAATTGGCCCAGTAATAATTTAACTGCTTCATAAACTCAGAATCAGTCTTTAGTGTCCTAATACTGTACAGCTTCATGACATGTCTATCCATATACCAAATCCAACTTCATTTTTCATTCCCAGGCTTATTTCTGCCCTTGCCTGTAACACTTAAGCAGACAGTTTGTTTGGTTTTCAAACTGGTATTCTCTCTCAAAATTTAATATAACTTCTTGTACAGTAGTTGCTCGGATATCAGAGGTCAGGGCTTTATAATACTGTCTATAAATATTCTGGCCTTTATCAAATTTTGAGTATGAACTCTTGGAGCAACAACTCTCCATTACCGAGTGTAAGTAGGTGCAATGGGGTTCTGATAGGAGCTGGCAGCTGTAAAACAAATAGTATCATAATGGCCAAATAACTTCCATAACTGTCAGTGTGTACATATCATTCACATCATCTGAGTGGATTGCGTGATGGCTCACATTGTTACCCTCATTACTAAAGCAAAAAATCCCCAGAGCCCCCAAACAAACAAATAAAATCCAACAAAAACCAGCAAACAAACACCAAAAAAAGCAGATTGTTTTCAGCTGGGAGTTCTAGGAGAAATATTTGAAGGCTCTTGGGTGCTAAGAGGGCTTAGATCCTGTTTCAAATTTCTTTCTCTTGACAGCAATAAAGCACATTTTGTATAGAATTGTAATAGCCTGTATGGGAACAGAGCACTTTGCAGATGCTTCATGACCTAAGACATAGAAAATGAATGCTAATTGAATAGGGCTTTTAAATGGCATTCTGGCCTCAGAGCTGCTTTATATAGATGTTAGTTGCCCATCTGACCTGTATAAAGCTGTTGATGTTTCTCTGGCAAACAGCTTGATGCTGCTAAATTAAAGGTAACCTAGTTTATATCCAGCATTCAGATCAGGAATAATAAGAAAGAATGGCAGGGAAATAGCAAAAATTGCTTTCAGAGTAAAGGAGAGAAGGAGGAACGTTCATTTCAAGGGTAATATCTGTGCAACTTCTGAAGTGATTTGCAATGTTTATCTCGTGTATTATATTGAAGCAGAGGTTCAAGCATAGTTCTAAATACAACTTGAGAAGCTCCATGAATTTCAGAATGGGAAAAACTTAAAAATGAATAAATGCTTGAGTCTTTCTTCAAGAACAAAATTATTTTAAGCACTGCAATGCCATATTGTAGTACCGCAGTATTGCACCCAAAATTTCCGATGCAGGTAAGTTATAGAAGAATTTTCAGTTGTTCCATTCCTGGAACAAAAATGTACAATAATATCAGTATCAGGAATTTTTGAACATACAAACAGCAGCAGCTCTGTTTTTCTCCTTGCCAGCTATGTTAGCATGTATCCAACAGGTATATTTTCAGAGAGATTTTTTTTGTTTAGCCTGTGACCTTCTTGGAGAATGTTGGTCAGATTTTTAAGACTTCAGAATTGGGCAACCTTCCTTCCATATGCAAGTATTTAACTCTGTCTGCTTTGTCAGTACTCATAGTCATGTAGTTTGAAATTCCATTTTGATACTGCAGTTTCAGGTTTGTGATGTGTTGATTCACTATGCATTATATCTGCAAAGGAAAACTGAATTTGAGTTCACTTATCTGTTTAAATTAATAGTACTGTATTATACTTAGAGACTGAAATTGGCCTTTGCCAATTTATTAATATCACAAATTCTTTACTAATGTTACAGTAATATCCAATAGTAATGTTATCTCTTTAAGATTGTTCCACAAACATTTCACTGAAGGGAAAAGTACTAAATCTACAAAGTGGCTTATACAATCTTTGCTAAAGCCTCCATATTCTCTTTTAAAATAATAAATTGCCACATGCAAAATTGATCAGAATAGGAAGGATTTCTGGTACTAATCACTCAGCATCTGTGTAAGTGAGATGTTTCTAGCATCACTCAAAACCAAAATGCTATGCTAAAGTGCCATAATAATCTCTTTTCAGCACTTATTCACTTCCCTCCAAGGCTGCACAAATTGTTTGGAAAAAAGGGAATATATCTTACTGAAAAATTGCACCTATTCATATTTCTTTTTTCTTTTCTTGGCTTATTTTCAGATAATGAGTGAAGAGTAAATGCATACAAACATAATGTTCTCTGCCCATTTTGAAACAAATCTTTTCTTGTTATTGGTGCGGGTTTTTTGTTGCTGTTTGTTTTGTTTTTTCCAGAAAGCAGCTTTTTGTTCAGCAGAATCAAGAACGTGCCTTTTTTTTTTCCTAGAGCTACCCTGACAAACTAGTGGGATATATTTAGAGATGTGGAAGTTTATACAAAAAAGGGGGAAAAAGAAAAAAAGCTGAGAAGTATCTGAGATTGGTGGTTATGTATTTTTGCCCAACCATTTAAAATCATTAGCTGGAGTTTATGGAAGGCCTTGACCTCACATGCAATCTTGCATTAAAATCATGATGCTGGATTGTAAAGCAAAGCAATAAAAATATAACTCTGTCAATACAACTTTTGAGCTTGTGAAAATACTATGAATGGCTCTAGTAATAGTAATAATAAACATTTGCAATTTTGATCATTAATCAACTACAAATATTTGCCTTTTTAACAACAACAAAAAAGTTAACTGAATTAAGTTGAATGACCAGAATACAACTGTAATTACTTAAGCAGTCACTAAAGTCCAAAGTGATGTGTGACAGTAGAGAAAAGAATGCTCCTAGATTTGTCAAAAGCAAAATGTAGTTACTAAGGCAAAGCATATAGGTCAAGATTTTTTTTTTTTTTTTCAAATAAAGAGTTGATCAGACTTCCTAATAAATAAATAAATAGAAAATCACTGTATTTACTGCTACTCTACCGTATATACCGAGGGCAGGAAATCAGTCACTGTGTCAACTTCAGAAAAGGTAATTTAGCAGATTTGTTTTCATGCAAGACAAGCCTATATTTAAAACAAGAAAGATTTAGGCTTCCCCCTGCTTGGAAACATATGTTTATTCTTGAACCCTAACATTTAAATGCTTGAACCTATGTGAGTTAATAGATAAGCTGCAGGTAGTAGACCACCAGTGGAGAGAAAATGTATTTTGTATTTTAGAGTTAAAAGATCAAATGCAGTTTTTCTGTGTCTTTCCTTAGTCACTGATACTGAGTCATTTTAAAGTAATAAAATAACCACAAGACAATTTTGTGGTTTGCTGGATTGCTGATTAAAAGTAGCCCTGAGCTTCTACAAGACATAGCTCAGAGTAGGCAGAGAAAAAAAATTGCTTCCAGTGACCAGAAAAACAAGCTAACATCAATATTTTTAACTCAACACTGTACAGATTAGCCAGTGATTACATGACAGAAGTGGAGAAAGAAGCCATTGAAGAAACAGTGAATTTCCCAATGCCTCTCAGATTTTGTCATGAAGGCAGCTGAATGAATGTTTTTGCTAGAAGGTGAAATGTAAGGTGCTTGCCTGTGGATTATATTTACCCTGAACTTTGTGCTGGTGAACAAACCCTGACCTTTTCCTTTCAACTCTCATATCCTCTTACAGAAACAGTTCTGTTTCCTCCCTGTTCTCCTTGCCTGTCTGCTACAGTTCCACAGCTTCCCACTCTTAGAAGTGGTGGGCATCCGTATGGAAAAAGAGCAGGTACAGTTTCAAAGGAAGCTTTGCTGAGAGGCCTTTGAAAGCAACAGAATAAAACAGCCACAAGGTTGCCAGCTCCTACATGGCAGTGACACTGAGTAACAAAATACACCAAGCCAATTTTTCTGGTGATGTGCCTTTTTCTCAATCTATCATCTTGGATTAGATTAAATTTAGCCAAAAAGGCTGGCACAGTTCTGTCAGTGGAGCTGCACTGATGTACAATAGCCACCCTCACAAAGAAGCATAAATGTGGAAAAATAAGTTTACCCACTTGTAATTTAAGCAATATAGATTTTGGCTACCTCTCACTGCCCATCTGCATCTGAGTCTACCCAGGACACCCTTGACACCAGCTGAGAGACTTCTGCTCTGCTCGTCTCTGGTATGGAACATGTTTATTCTTGGCTACTTTACATTTCTGTTGTAAGTTGATATCAAGCTTAATTTTCTAGGGCTGTGTGAGGTGTTTTTTTTTCCATGCAGATGAACCCCAGCTGAAGTTAATATTTGCTCAGCATGCTGTTCTCTGCTCAGATACTCCACTCAGATGTTGGAATGCTTATGACAGCTAGTTTAGTCTGAAGTTCTGGACTGATGTGTTTGTATTATAAAACTTGAAAAAGACTTAATTCTTTTTCTCTCTTTAATTTTCCTGCAAGTGTTTTGCATTGTTACAAGACTAGCATCAGGATCTCTAAACTTAGATGCCTGTGTGATAGGGTCTAAATTCATCTTCTAGAAAAGTTAAAGTGACATATAAGGGTGGATGCAAGCTGGTCACGAGGTACAGGCTATCTGTGCGCTGTATCAGACAGCGGCTGTGTCTACACCTGCAGATACACTATGCAAGCCAAACATACCAGAATTTTTGTATTTCTATAACTTTCCATCTTCCCTTTTTGAGCTCACACTATTACACACTCATCCTACTGCAGTACTGTCCCTGCTAGAATTCTGCCACTCACTGTGCATGTTTTCAATTATATAAACAAGTCAGTATCTCTCCTTTGTTGCACAAAGGTGTTAATAAATGCCTGAATTTGAATTAAAAGGTGATAATGGAAAACAGAGACCCCAATGTGTCAGTCCTTTTGATGCCTAAAAACACCATCTGATGTCTCAAACATCTCAGCTGTACTTGAGCTGACCAAAGACTCATGTATAAGAACAAGTCCTTAAAAATAAATTTTAAAAAATGAAATAAGTATGGAAAACAATTTTTAAAGGCTGCATCATAAGACTAAATCAGGATTGCAAGTGAAGTCTGGGTATTAGAAACAATATAAAGTTTTGAGGTTTATTCTTCATTGGTTTTCTGCATTTAATTAGAAATCATTGAAGATTGTAACTGAAAGCCCTCCATTCTTCTCCTTCCTCTTAGAATGACCCTACCTGTAGTTTCATCAGTGCAAAAGATTTTTCAGTGGTTCATAATTCAGATTTTGCTGTAGTTGAAAGGACAGAATATTGCACATGCTACAAAATTCTTGTGTTTAAAAAAAATCTTGATCATCAATCTTTGCTTGCTAACACTAGTAGGAGCCTGCTAATATAATTGGAGTAGCTTTTGTTTGCCAGTGGTGGTAGGAAAATCCACCCCAAGGTGTATCTGATGGAATAACTATTCAGATATAATTAATTATGCCAGATACTAACTTCGTGAAGATCTACGAAGCTAATTTTCAACTGAAACAGACACTGTGGCCCTTAACACATCCTGCATCTGCTAAGATGATCACTACCTTATTGCCTTGTGTCTAGAACTCAGTGACTGTTGGGTTCTCTAACATAACATGTAGGACAGCCCCAGGCTGCTGCCACAGTTCTCTTTCCTTCCCTCCCTGCTGATGTACAGCATTCCTTCACCCATTTCTCCCATCTCAGACTGGAGCAAAAATAATCTGCACAGGTGAGATGACTTTCTTACAAGTTTCTACATTATTTTCCATTTGGCAACTAAGAGTCTCAATGCTGAAAAACCTTGTAAAGCAAAGTGATGTTTTAACCCAAAGTGAATCCAAGCAAGATGCTAATTCTTCCATTAAATTCTCCTCAGTTTTTCTTTTAATTAACTGAAGCAAGATGAGAGTTAGGGGATGAAAAACGCTATTAATCCTAAAAAAACCTATGGTGAACTTAAATTCTAACCTTCAGACTTTTTTACTTTTACATTGAGAAATTGAATCACAAACACAGTGTCAGCTGTAATTACCAACACCCATTACAGAGCTCAGGGGAGCGGCCACTTGAGATTGCTGTGGTGTTGGAGCTGGTCAATGAGAGGACTTGTCATTGCCCTCGCTGAGCTCCCTGCAAAACTCATCACTCCATAGGTCACAACAGAACCTCCTCAGGCTGGAGTCTTGAAGAAAACTGTGTAAGTGTTATCAGTAGATTACACTGTTCATCTCTAGAACGAGAATACTTGGTTTTACTTCTCCCTTTAATTATTTCCTTGCAGTTTGTCTATCTACAGCATTTCTGAAATTTTCTGAAAACTTGTCCTTTCTACTGTGCTCCAAGTTAACCCAATGGTTCTATATGGTGCTGTGTTACACTCAGGAAGTATGATGGGATCAAATCTCTGTCCTGCAGTTCTAAACAAGCAGGGTTCCCTCTCTGAATTTCTCTTTCACACTTCCTTTGTGATTTTGAGAATTTAATTCAGCTCTAAATGAGCATTTGTTAGGTAGGATTAATAATTCAAGCAGGTTAAAAAATTGTATGACGGATAATTGTTTCCATCAGAATTCTTAATTTATTTGGGGAAAAAAATGGGCTATAGACTCTGACTGCACCCATGTCAGATAACTTCACAGTAAAACAAAATGAAATATTTTATTCTATTTTGACCTTTTTCTTAATAAGATATTTTAATATTTGGTTTAATTATGATTTTAATTTTTAAATTCTTTGAATTAAACTTTAGTTTTACAAGTAATCAAAATATATACACAAAGTCAATTCTGTTTTTACATTAGGTTTTCCAGGAAATATATATTTTTTTTTTTTTTAATAATCAGATGGAAATAGGAAAATAACATTATTACTGTTTTATACAGTACTGTTGTTTTCAACAGGAATTTTGGCTGTCATAACACTACTCTTACCTTCCATGTTTTGTATCCTTGTTGTCTTTTCACACAGTAAGTTCTTCAAGGCAAAGATTATGTGGACAGTAACCATGGTAGTCCAATCATATTTGGCAACTGTAGATATTACCATAAATATAAAGATTTAAATCTCTCTGCCAATATAATTATGTTCTTAACACTAGCAAGAGGCTATAAATCTAGTCAATAAACGATGCTAACTTTATATTTATGGCATTTAGGCATTTATTTGCTTTGTTTCAGTATTTTCTAGGTCAGAAATGTCAATCTGAATTGACCAGTGTCACAGCTGACTTCCCTATGATATTTTCAACTCTTTCAAGATTAAGATATGCATGGATACCAAAATAGTACTCTATGTAACTCAGTGAGTCTTGGAATATATTCCATATGTTGGTATGCTCATGATTTATCATAGATTTGCTAGCCCTAGTGACCCCATTCTCTTTATTATAGTCTTGTGTACAATTTTACCTTAGGCACATAAAATTAATGCACTTGTTGTCATCACATATTCTGAGCCAAATCAGAAGCCAGACAAATCTAAACTCTAATGCTTAAATTTTTTTATATAATATATAAACATTAAAACTTACTGATGCATGAATTTCATTAAATCACACAGAACTAACAGGCTTTGTTTAAAAGGAAAGGTATTTTCTTTGATATTTGTTCAATATCAGGGCTGTTCAGTGATTTGAATAAACCTTACTGCTTTTCTGCTTTCTGCAAGCATATTAAATATGAAGATGACTTCAGAATTTGTTCTTTCAGATTTTTATCTGTGAAATCTTATCCATGGAGAAAAATAAAATAAATAGGGATAACAGTGAGTGAAGTTGAACCAATTGGACAGAAAGTTCATGTGCTTGGTGCCTGCCTAGGGCAGTTTTCTGCAAAAAAGTTACTACAGCAATTGCCAGCCTTTTCTGGGCTTCACAATGCTCTGTTAACAGATTTTTGGAGAAGGAGAGTAGAATGTGTGGTTATTTCTTGTTGTTTCTATTTTGTATACTATTTTTGTACTGAGTGTATTGGCTGTATTGCACTTCAGTTTGAAGCCACACTACATATTTGATCAAAATGTAAATTAGTTGTAATAAGCCATTATAGATTAGTTATAGTAGACACTAAGGTATTCATCCTTTCGATGAGAAGATGCAATATCATGCATTTTTGTTCTTAGTACAAAGTGATGGGACTTGATTCCAGTCTTCAGTACGTAGCCGTACATCAGGTACCACACCCATGTTGTAAAATCAAGAAAATTTAATTGCATAAATAGCGAGAGCAACATGATGTCTACATAGAACTGAAATGTAAGTGTAGTTTAAGGGTTACAGTTTTCACTTATGTTTAACAGTCAGGAGAAAGTCCTGCAATAAAAACCATGTCATCCCAGAAGGTGGGGAGATGCTTTCTAGATTAAGTTCTCCTAATTGCATTTATGGTCCTGTTTGCTTCTTTAATATAATCTGAATTTTTATGATGTTGAAACAGAATTCCTCTGAAGATAAGATGTGCCTACAAAAAGTACGACAATTCTTAGAAGTATCTAGGCTGTCTTTATTTCAAGACTGTGAACTTTCAGATCTTGAAAACCGTCTTTCTGTGACTGTGATTCTGCCAGGTTTTTTCTTAAAAATATTGTGAAGCTAAAACTACTGGTTGCAGGCTGAGTTGTGGATCTGATACTACACTGAAAGACCTCAGCCACTGTGACTACTCCTTTATACTTTGGAGACGGCAAGGATTAGAAACTATGAACATAAGATTCAACTGACTGACCACAGCCTTGTAACACAGGTGTCTGATACTGCATTCAGAAAAGGCAGAAACTTCTCCTGACCTCACCAACAGCTGCATTAAGCAGGAGAGACAAGACTTTATATAGACTGTCTATAACTTAACACTTGCACTTTTCATTCTGAAAAGCAACCTGGAGTGTTTAGGACTCAGTATTCTAAAGACTTTCTCCCTGAGCTCCTCACAGACACTCTTAAAACCATCTTTTGCTGTCTGTGCTGCCTACATGTTGCTTCTGGCTTCAGTTCAAAAATCATCTTAGTGGATGAGCTTGGCAGAGGTGGAAGAACTGGTTCACACTTAAATCTATTCCTCCAAAGTGTACAGTTTCATCTAGTTTGAGTTCTTTGTATAAGATGCAAGGACAACAATGCAGATTAGCATGTAAGGAAATACAGAACCTGCATGTTAGGATCAGCCATGCCAAGTAGTCCTTTAGCACCGAAAATGGGCCCCTTCTGATATCCATACGTAGGAGGGAAATCCAGCAACTATTTCCCAGTAAGCCTACCCCTGCTGAGCAGAGTCTGGATAATAAAGCACCCAAAGTTGTGACCTGTGGAAGAAGCAAATTAATGTAGCTATCACAACTGCAGGCATCTGTCTGTAATTTCATGTCTGCATCATTGCTTCAAGCTCCTGAATGTACCCTGGCAACCTGTTGTAGCGTGAAACCTGTAATTACTTCATGTACAACACTGAAGAAAAGACAGGCCACTATGAGGTTAACAAATCAAGCCCTGCTAGACAAATAGGAATGGTGAATTGAAAGCCCCTGGGCCCTGGTGACAAACATGCCACTGCAGAGTGCTTTCATTTATTATCGAGAGAGTTCCAGCACCTGTTAGCATAGAGGTGCCTTTGGGCTGTCACCAAGTCCATGCCTTGCCTTTAAATCAGCTGTGCTTAACATTCAGGCCCAGACTGAAATGGTCTGTGAGGTGCCACTTTGCATATTTCTTAGGTCTTCCAAGTACTTGCAGATGTATTTTCTAAAATATCACTTCAATTTGGATCCAGTGTACTGTAACAGTAAACCTTTATCTTCTTTCTCCTATCCAGAGCTGCTAGATAATTTTCAGATTGTGTAAATTGTTTATGCACTTTTTATTTACATGATTACACGATACAGTCTGTTTCTTTCTTGCTTATATGAGCAATAAAGTAGCAAACTTTACTGAGTTGGGTTAAACTTTTCCTGATCTGCATCAGTACAGTTGAGAAGCAAATTGGAACCTCCTTGTAGTAAAAAAAATCCCAGGATAAGTATCTTCTATTTCAGTTATTGTTCTTGCTGTTAATATATTTTCCATTATCTGAGCAGCAAAATTATACCTTTTAATTTAAAATTGCAGATTCTGACAGAAATGTGTATCATTGTGCTTTAAGAGATGCTTAAAAATCTGTACTTGCAAAACTAGTATTTATTTTACCATCACAAACTTTCAATTCTCTTAAGAAATCAATACTTCTGTATTTCATGGACTTTTGTATTTGACTCTCAGAATAACTGTTGCAAGATAATGATTTGCTTTAAAAGTTTTTTTAAATTTTCTCCTTGTAATTCTGACTGCTTCTCATACAGCACCTTCATCCCCCTCTCACTTCTAATCAGTTCAAGTATTTACTGACTAAATAATTAGTACTACTACTTGCTATCTTCAAGGATCACAAGAGAACCAGTGTTCCCCTGGCCACTTAGAAATAAAGATCTACTTTTTTTTTTAAAAAAAAAAAACAAAAAACAAAAACCCAACCCTCTGAGCTATCAGCGTGAATTTAGATTTTAGGTTTTCATTTATATCACCAGTCTGTTTTGAATTATTTTAGGTTTTGGCAATATTAGTATCCTATGGCAAGGAGCTCTACTGGTTATTATCCACTGAACAATTTTAAGTTCTTGATTCTAAAAGCTGAGTGACAATGAGTTGCATAGGCCACTGTCGGACATTTTAAATGTGTTTACTTGAATTTAATCTGTTTTCCCATTCTAGGAAAAGATTAATAGGAACTTTTAAAACACTTTATAAGACTCATTCATTTCCTTTTAAAATAAAACAAAGCCAAATAAAATAGACCAGTATTTTCCTGCAGAAATCTTGGGGGTTTTACAATATTTTCATTGGTTTTCCCTGCACTCTTTCAGCTCTACATTTTTTGGCCAGAGGTATGAGGACTGCAATGATTGAGGTTTTTAATATTATTGTCAGCTATTTTACAGCTCTATGCTCAGAATAATTTGCCTGAAACAAGAGACAAGAATTAATACTGAGGCTGGAAAGAGCACCAAAAAATATGTCATCATGTTCCTAGGGCAGTAAAAGGGGTTAATGTCCTGAAGACAAAGCCACTATTGCAGTAGGAAAACCTCTCCTTTTTTTCACTTAATAATTAACTTCCAGTCATGCCAAATGCTTGTCTTGTTTTCATGCTGCTGAAATGGAAGTGCAACATCTTTGAAGCTCCCCCAAATATTTGAAAACCTATATCTTTGTGATCATGAAGAATTGCTTGAGAATGACAGCTCTGGGCAAACATCAAAAGAAAGAAATGACAAAGCACCTTGGCAAAAAAAATGGAACTATGAACAATTACTTGTCTGTTTGACAGAGATTTAAGGGCCCAGTTTTCCACTGAGTTACGCTCACTTCTAATCATTCTAATTATGTAAAAGGTAAGATACGAATGTATTAGTAGGCTATTCCTACCATGGACAGAGCTGGACAATCAATCAGGTGAGCTGGATTTAGTTTCCAGATCTTCTCCTGATGTTCTGCATCATCTCAGGCAGCTCATTTAGTTATTTCCATGTCTCAGTTCCCTGATGTATAATCAGCATGGTAATGCCTCATTTTATCAAGTCCTTTCAGCTGTTAAATGAAAAATACTATCTGTTTTTAAAACAAACAAGCAAAAAAACCCCACACATCTTAAAATCACCAGGATTTTATGAAACTCGGGGGCGGAGGAGGAACCAGATAAAGTACAAGTGATAACATTTTCATTGCTGATTAATGAAGTAACTTTTTTGTCCATTTGAATTTGCACAGATCATCCTACATTGTTATCACTGCGTGTTTAGTGCAGACTTAGATTAATGGACAGTGATGGAAAGTGTAAAGTGATTTCATCTTTCAGCTAAAAAGCGTAACCTATGTTTTTCTTGCCTTGAAATAGCTACCAAAAAACCCCAGTGTTGGAGCTATTTTTGTGGTGTAAGGGATCTCCTGTTTTCCTTGTTTTATTAGTTCCTGTTCTCTAAAATAAGTTTCCTTTGTGTCGCTATTTAAATTGGAACAGGTTAAAAGCTCTTAAGAGATGATTACAAGATGGACAAAGCTACAGAAAACTGTTCATATTTCTGTGCTATGGACCTCTTTCAATGCTGGAGAAGTTGCTGTGGTTTTTAAGGTAGTGACTCTGTTACTGTGTACCAGCTGAGCAAAAATAATTCACTGAATGTGTGCACAGGCTTAGCCTGTTGCAAACAGAAAATAAAACACATTAGACCTCATTATTTACTTTGAGATGTAAGTTAGCAAGTTAGCCCTTGGTTCGCTGCAGGGTAAGAGTTCACATGGTCTCCTGGCAGTCTGATGTAGGCTGGCTTGCTGAGCTCCTGGATCTTGAGCTTGCAGTAAAGAACACAGGCTGTATCATTTCCCTGCAGCAAAACGTTTTGCTGTGGGTCCTGTGACATCCCAGAATGTTGTGAGTTGGAAGGGACCCACAAGGATCACAGAGTGACAGATCATTTCCTATTTTTGCCCTTTAGGATTTTTTCAAGACTCAACTGGGTCATAGATGGAAGGACATGATTGCATGAATTGGGTGCCACTGGTATAAATTCCAGA
The DNA here is from genome assembly GCF_000700745.2 of Antrostomus carolinensis. NCBI lineage: Eukaryota > Metazoa > Chordata > Aves > Caprimulgiformes > Caprimulgidae > Antrostomus > Antrostomus carolinensis. Next base: position 225,232 of record NW_010326634.1, on the reverse strand, counting down.
CAGGATGTGAACGTCAGAAGTTGCATCCTTTGTTTCCATTCTTTACATAATAAGTCCCAACCAAGAGCTCATGAAGTCAATGGGAGTTGACTGACCTTTGTTAGTCTGGTTAGTTGTGTGAGTTAACACACAACTCAATAATCTATTGCAATTACTTGCAAATGCTTTTCTTGATGAGGTATAAATTAGTTGAATTTTTAGTCAAAATAATACTAGAACATGTATTGTAGAAAATTAATGTGCATAATCTCTCTTATATCAGAGGACAAGAGAGCAATGAGAAACTGACCTTGAAAACATCTCTTCCTCTCAAGTACCTTTTATTTAATCTCTCCTGCAAGCAAAACACACCTGCAAAGTAATAAAATTCATTCCTATGTCGATCATCATATGGGCTAAGATGGAAAAGACAGGGATACTCACTTGTACCTATGGACTAGAAGAAGTGAGTTATTTAATAAGAAATCCTTGGATTCTTGGTTTGCAAATAGAAGTTATAAAGTTCAGCTCTTTTAGACTTCCTTGGAGAATATTAAGCTATCATACTAGAGTGCCTTACTCCATTAAACTGTTCTGCACTTATTTTTATAGCTATTTGCCTTTATATTTTGTGTAATGCACCTCTAAACTCTGGAAAGATCTGCTGTCTGCACAGATGCATGGGTGTTTCAGTGCAGCATAGACTGAGACAGAGAAACCCACCTGCAGGCAATGCTTTCAGGAAAACCTAATTTTTGTTCCATCTTTTTTTTCTCTTGTTGTTTGTCAGTCATTCAAACTGAAAATAGCTGTTGATCTTGGTTCTGTAGAAATCCAGCAGAGAGAAACCAGCAGAGATTTTTTCACATTTCACGTTTTATTGAATTATTTCCTTCCCAACACTATGATATTCAGGAGTAGTATTCTGTTTATAATAAATTTGATGGTATTAACTAATTTTATCCCATCATAATGGAATTCACTAATAAGCCATTGTGTTTTCTTTATGTAGTTATTGGTGATTTTCTGTACCTGGATTTTCTTCTTCATTCTACCGAAGAATCAATTGTGACATTGGTTTAATGGATTAGAGTGTATTTATCAGACACATACCAATAAAGCAATTGCTTCACTACAAAGTACTATCAATCTCTACTGTGATTGTCAAGCCCAGTAAGTAGCTGCAGTGGTGATAACAGCTAATTCCTTTTCATATCATAAGCCATTCAGCAGAAACTGCCTCTTCATTATTCTTTCTCCCTGTTTTGAGCCTATTCACTGTTAATCTGGATTAACAATGGTGAGTGCTGACAATAAATGCTAAAAATTTTGCTTTTTAACACTCCATTAGATGACGTCGATTGTCTGAGCCCTTTCCCCCTTCACAATATACAGTGCTGAAGTTACTATTGTTCTTGTCCTTTTAGAAATTACATTCTTTAGGGCAAAAAGAAAAATATTTGTATATAGGTAGTTTGTGCTACTAGAGATTTAAGGAATGTTGATATCATGGAAAAGAATAGAGTTTTTAAAGGGCGTGGTTGCTGGGTTTTATTTCTAAATAGGTAGTTCCATATGTGAGCACCTCTTCTAAGAAACTGGAAGGAGAGGGAAAGGAATGGGAATACCAAACACAAATATGTATATATAAATCCAAATGTCTGTATTTGGAATACTAAAACAGTACACAGAGAAGTAGTAGGTAATTCAAAGGCATTTAGAGGAGGAAATTCAAATTTTGTGAGCCCTGAGCTGGAGAGCAAAATAAACCAAAGAACAACAAGAAGAAGGAAAAACAACCTTCTAAACATATACACAGGGCCAAATTTAGAAACTATGAGACTTCTTTGTATGTACCAGTAAATAAAGACAATATCTTTTAGTTGTGTTTATTTGGCACAAGCTAGATGAAAAGTTCAAATACTGGCTAAGGAGAGAACATAAAAATGTATTTCTATGAATCATAAATGCAGAAACCTTATTACAATTCATAACTCCATGCTGGTTTTATTGTTTTCAAATCACACACCAGTGCTTGTGCAACAGAATTCTCAGTTTAATATGTAAGGAGTATGCTATTCAGTAGCATATTTTATTAGGCATTAGAAAGAGTTATGGAGCCATCCATATGATGTGCATTACAGAATGTATCAAGAAATCAAGGATGGTTTTTGCTTCTCTACTAAACAAAATATACTTTAAGCAATTACTATTAACTGATAGTATTTTCTAGGAGGCCTGTTTTTATATAACAGAACAAAATGGAAAAGAAAAGGAGGGGAATAAATAAGCAAACACTCAGTTGGATTTCATAGAAGAAGTAGTTTTATTTATTTTGACTAACATGAAGTTTTAAATTTGATCTTGTGTAGAGAAATCAAAAGATGGAGCTTTGAAGTTAGTTAATACTTTGTTTTCACAAAAGAAAACTAAATGACCTCTAAGTATTTTTTGATTACTTCTATGGTTAGAAAAACTTCTTGTAGTCTAAAGTAATAAAGTTGGGCAGAACAAAAACCATAATGGATTGGTAAAAATTTCTTTGCATTGTGAGACAGGAGGTTGTTTAGTGCCAAGATAATAGGACTACAGAGCTCTGAATTTAAATGCTTGTTCCAGCTGAAGACTTTCTGAATGTTCTTGGGTAAATCATAAAGCCCCTTCATTCAGTGTAAATAGGAGAATCCACCGAAGCTTGTGTGTTACAGTTTAGTTGCCTGCTGTATTTTTTATTAGACTTGAACACTGTGTGCCACTCACTTCTCAAACACAGTTTTAATATCTATTTTCTTACTCTAGAAAGAAAAAAAGGTCTTCAAAATGAAATGAGTCACCATGAGAAAGGCAACTAAGATAATTAAAAAAAAATTATAATACTTTCTCAGCTTATTCTATACTGAGTTTTTGTACTTCAATCAAAACACAGCTTTGCCATTGTTCTTGCTGGTGTATGAGGAAGGAAGCTGTATTTGTGTGTATTGCTTGACCATTGCATTCAGTGGTACTATGTACCCTACCACACCCACAATTTTAGGAAATGCCATCCTCTCCTACATGATGCAACCAATCTTTTTCAGAAAGCATGTTAAAAGGTGCTTACTGGCATCTCCATGGGGCATTACCTTTCTAGAAACAGCACATGTTTAGCCAAGGATTCAATATGATGTTCTATGTGATACTGGTTAAATCAGAATTTCCATTCTGTAAGGTTTTGAAGACTCTTGTAAAGGACCTAAGTATATTGGAACTGTAAGGACGTGTAAGGTTCAAATAAAGGGTTAAAATTTAGAATACAGCCAAGCAGCACTGTATTTAGCTTCTTTATCTAAAACAAAACAGTATTTTCATAACTTTAAAATAATCAATCTCATCCTGTAAGACTTCCACTGACAGTATAGATATTAGAAAAGGGGATTTGTGTATTGGAAACAAAATTAACTTCAACCCATATTATTCTTCCTCAAGCAGAAAAAAAAAAACCTTAAAAAAAAAAGTCTGCTCCATACAGTTTAAACCATTGAGCAGGTTCTTAACTACAAAAGTGCTTTATTTTATCACTTCCATCATATCCACAAAGAGAGTCATAATTAACCTACAAGTTCTTTAAAGCTATAAGCACCAATTCTTTTAATTGGTTAAACGTTAGAAACTTACATTATGTAAATGCAAGGAGGGTTTACTGAAATTTGTTTTAGTGATAATCCATCTGTCTTGGATAAAGACCAATGTACAAGCAATTGTGCCACTTTCAAAGAGAGGTAGAAGAAAGATTTCTTTTTCTTGTTCCACATGACTCGACATGATCTCTGTCTACTTTTATGTTCCTAGCAGCAGTTACAATAGCTTTTCTGAACAGGATGCCAGATAGTCTTTAACATGAACAGCTTACAGTCACATTGCTATACCATACTTCAGCAAGCATGTTTATCACTGCTTGGAAATTGTGCTGTGAAAATGAATGTGTTTTATTCTTTTAAAATATGCGTAGTATCAACTCTCTGTAGCAGCTAACAATTTTCAAGCAGAGAAAGCTCTACCCCGTTACTCTAAAAAAGCAGCATGATAGAAATATGTATTTTCCATCAGCATGCAAATGTTGAAGTAGCCAAGATAGAAAGACAGATCCCTTACTGCTGCAAGAGAATAGACAGGTTTTTTCATTTATTTTTTTTTTTTTTTAACTGCTCTGCTCATGGCTTACATCTAATGTGTTTTAAAATGGCATGGTAATATCTTAAATTAGATGGGTATATGCATGATTTAATTTCATTGGAAACTTACCTCCAATACACTTCTCAATCCTTTCTAAACATTTCTATAGCACATTTTAAGTATCAGGAAGCTACAATGATAATTTCATTTATTCTGCTTTAGAAGACAAATAAATGTTGCTGTGTGTGAAGCCTGGCTTTTGCATGGCATCTGTATTGAATTTTATGTGGGCTGTGTCCTAAGAGACACTGTAAATTGCTCGACAGTTGTGCGGAGCCTTTGGGGCCAGACAGGCTTGTTGACAGCACTGGGATCCTCGACACCTACTCTTTCAGAGTTAGCTCAGAACCTCCAAATCTGCAAACCACAGTCATGGAAAAATATCTTGAGTTTTATGAACAACTCCTTGGAGATCTAAGTAGCAAGCACCACATGAATTAAGTTTAATCTTGTAAGGGCTGAAGAATCAAGTGTTTCCAGGCATGAAAGAAACACTTTAATCCAAAGCATGGTTAGCTTTGGGGGCTGCAGAAGCAGTGCAGTGGTTCGTACAGTTGTATCATATGTGTGTTTCTATTCCAGGTGGCACTGAGTGATTGAGAATGAGTAAAATCACACATTGGAGTGTCCCAGTTTGTTATTAGAAACACTGAAAGTGCAGAAGATTGTTTTCTAAATTGTTTCTGAGATGTTATTACCTTTCTCCTCTTCTTGCAGCAGCCAAATGCTCTGTGCTGTTAAAATGCTTCAGATGCTGCCTGTAGTTTATTGTTCCCTTGAAGCAATTTATTTAATTATAATGTACTCATGAAAGAACATTAGTGTTTAATTATCAGGAGAACTGTTCTTAGCAAAGCTCAAACTGAAGTATGAAGTCCTTGACTGTTAGTTGCTGCTCATCTACAAACTGATGGTTGACAGAGCAAATGCCATGCAGGTTAGTTCAGTGATCTCATGCAAATCGTATCTGTTGTGAGCTTTATTATTTTTCCATTAAAAATCTTTTTGAGAATAAATCTTGCCAATTCTACATACTCTGACTGGCAGAGTGAAAAGTCATGTGGAAGTTGCTTCGCACCACTGCAGGGAAAAGCACAATATGGTAATATCTCTGTGCAGTGAGGTGGTACCAACAGTGTGTGACGGGGGGTGTAGAAGTGATCACGGATCTGGTTTTGCTCTCTACACTGGCAGAGAAACTTCATTCTAGTTCACGGTTTCGGTTACTAGCGCTGATTGTCTAGGTAGAAGCAAAAGATTCAAAGTAATGAACGTAATGATAGACCTGAGCTAATGGAAGGAAACCTTGATGAAACCCTTGTCTTTCTGCTCTAATACTGTAGCTTAATATCACTTTGCTTAATGAATTATTTATTTACCTTTAGTCATTCAAAAGCAGCATTGCCATTTTTGCAGTCAACACGTGATGGCTCCAAGCGTTGACCAGAATACCAAGGATTCCTCTGTAACTGCTATACTCAGGAGTGTAAATCCTGTTACAAATAGTAACACATTGGTATTTGGTTATATAGCACTTTGGATGCAAAGGTCTGGCAAAAGATAACAGAATGACTCATCAGTAAGATAGGAAAATAATCAAAAGCATAGCAGAAAGTATCAGGCTTGCTCAAAGAGGTGAGGCAGCAGATTGTATGGGGAGAAGCACTAGGGAAGGAAAATTACTGAGTGTGATTGAATGTGAGTATGCACACCTACTGCAGATGGACTGCCTCCAAAGCCCAGCAAGGTCCACTGGAGTCATTCTATTTCTGGTCTTTTTCTTGTCCATAAATCAATACAAACAGTTTGTTCAAAAATCAGAGAGCCACTATAATAAAAAAATGATAAATGCTATTACGAGCAAGTACTGAGTAACGCGAGATGATTTTTATTCATTGCTTCCATATATAGTACCTAAATATGCATGGTATCCTCTGGATACACTGGGATCAATACTACAGTGCATAATCTCCTTAAACTTGAAATAGCAAGCACTCTGTTTTCCTGTCTCTATGATTTCTGCATTTCAGTTTTAATCTTGCCCTATGCTATCCCTCTTCCCTCCTCTGCTAATAAAATACTGTGCCCTGTATGCAGCACTGTGATGGAAGAGGCAAACATTTATTGCATTTAAAATGCTCCTGGATTTCATAATCACTGAAAAAAAGCAAAATACCTAATTTCTCTACTCCCCCACAAAATCTAATTCTATGAAAAATCCTGCCTTTTATCAGCAGTATCAAAGTTGAAGTTTATTCTTCATGACCTTAGAATTTGGCCTTTAATCATAGATTTGGCTAAATACCATGCACAGTGCAAAACAAACTAAACCTCGAGTGTCAATATGTCATTTGCAATCCCAGCTGATTAATCATTTCATTGTTCTTATAAATGAATGGTAATTGCCATGTGTCTATCTACATGCTGAATGGATTAAAAAGTTAGATGGGCATTTTTCATCTTCATTGGCTGAATGTACCCCAAGGGCAGGACACTGTCACTTAGCAACTCTGAGCACTGTCATCCTCTCACGGGGTGGCACAGCTGCCAGCGGTGTACCCTGTGTACCAGCCTGATCCACACATGAGCAGAGCACCCCACATGCAAGCAAGGCACCGCACGTGCGAGTTTGCCCTGTGTGTGAGCAGTGCACCCCACACAGGAGCGTGCCCCACATGTGAGCGTGCCCCACGTGTGAGCAATGCAGCTCACACAAGCACACCTCTCCATGGGAGTGCAAGCCCATGTACAAGTGCCCCCACGTGTGAGCAGAGCACCTGTACAGGGCTGACAGCTGCAGGGCATCAGGCAGTGCCGCTTACACACATGGAGCTAATGAGAAGCTCGTTATTGGCCCCACATGTGCTGGGGTGGGATGCTGGGACATGCCCTCATCACCTTCTGCAGCAAGAGGGCTCCTGCCTGGCTTGTACTGTGCTGTGTTCCTTTTGTTTCTTCAAAGGTAAGGGAAAGCTTAAACAAGAGAAATTTTTGTTAGACCCTTCAAAATATGTATTGCTGATGGAAATTATTAGTGTCTTTGTTCTCCTCTTGCTTTGTAATTGCTTTTGGCTTCCTCAAGTGGTACTTTTTGTGCTATGCTGGGATAACAGGAGAGCCCTGTGTCACAGAGCTCACCTGGTGTGATGCTTTGTGACCACGTGGTGCTTTTGGAGGATTGTACAGGGCCTGTTTCTCTTCAAAAACCTGTGTATAGTTGCACAGTTACAGTGGGGCTTGTTCTGGGTGTCAGAAAGAAGTAACAGCATTTTCCCATGGCAGCTCAGCTGAGCAGCAGGTTTTGTGAAGAAAGCTGTTGTATTTCAGGCTGGTTTTGCTTCTTTCAGAGGGAGTGAAGAAAAGAGCTTAACACATAAGTGCCTTTGCAACTGTAACTATAGTGCTTGCTATACCATGAATGCTATAATATGTATTGATTTGTTTGCTTTCCACTGTGAAGTGTTTAATGTTGCTGCTTGAAAGATGATTTTTTAAAAGTATGGTGTTATATTGAGTTGGTTCTGACATCAAAAAATCAAGAGAAAATGAGCATGGGAGAGAGCAAGGATATCAAAATGATTAATTGCTGCATTAGCATTCAGGCACTGAGTGTATTTTGCTTTACAGATTGCTTATTTTTAAGGGTATGATCATGGATTCTGGTTTGTATTAAAAAATACGTATCTTAGGTATTGATGCTTAATTTCAGAGGGACTGCATTCCTGTAGAATAAAGGAAGGAGGGGGAAGAGAAGGGAAGAGAAAAAAGTTCTGCAATTAAATACCAGCCCCAAACAATGTGGAGCATGGAGCCTAAGACAAGGTTGATTAGCCAACATTTGTGACACCAAACTACTATGCTAAAAAACATTATTTATTTAGAAATGCATGAAAACTGTCACTGCTATATCTATCATATGAAAAGTGAGTAAAAACAGTCATCATATTGCAGTCTTTTGGACTTTGGATGAGGTTTGTGGCAATCTAGATCTGTATCTGCTTTCTTTGATCTGAGTTGAGATTGGTTATTATGTCAATTCCTCATTCTTATTGCAGAGTTTAGAGAATTGTTCAGGAATCTTTAAATGGTGATATATTTCTGTTGTTATTGGTTTTAATAATAGCATCATGAATTGCTCCGTTCTGATCAGGAGTTCAGTGTTATTATTGAAATAGATACTGTCTCTGTTCTGGCTTAGTAGTTAGATCTACATCTAGTTGTATAAAGCTAATCCTGCTGCGACTGCTCGTATGCTTAAAAGTATCTACATGCTTATGGTTTTTTGGGTTTTTTTTTTTAATATAAGGACCACAAAAATCTACGAGTGTTCCCAGGTGGTTTTTGATGGTGTTGCAACAGCACAGAAATAAGCAGGTGTCAGACCATTCAACTGACCAAGTCTTGTGAAGGGCTAGCTACAAAAACATACCCATGCTTATGTTTGGCTGTGTGTTGAAAAATCCAGAGTAATTTGTGTTTTCATTCCCAGGCCATCCAAGTGTATGTTTAATGACTCTTTCAGGAGCTGTGTTTCAAAGAACTCTGCATGAGTGAGACATGAACTGCCTTCAGTGGGATCACAGTCCTAAAGTAAAGAGTGTATCAAGAAATTCTGAAATTTAGTGCAGCTGAAGTCAGAAATGACCAGTGGAGTCAGCACACCTGACCAAAGCCTCTCTCAATGCTTATTTTCCAATTAGACATGGATCCTGGCAACAGTATTGTTGAATTCACTATTGCAGCTGAGAACAAAAGATTGTTAAGCAGCATGCCAGAGACATGTAGCTCAAGATCTATTTGTTAAAAGGCAAACTGCTTTTCATTCTCATCGTGCAGAAGCAGCCATGCATGATTGTAATGAATGATGGCCTGATTAAATCAAAAGCAGACATGGAAGAAACACTATTAATCTGAAAGCATATGTGATGCTAACAGCCATCAAAACGTTAATGTTGCAATTATCCTAGGTGGACAGGAATAATTCTCTATAATTGAATTCTGAGGATATATATTTGGATGCATGCTTTGGATCCTCTATGTTCTGTGTCACTTCTGTACTGCTAGAAAGAAAGTACCAGAATTATTCCCGGTTAGCCTGACCGCATGCTTTTTGATTCCAAATTCATTTTAGCACAACCTGCCTGGGGACAGGCTTTGTAAATACAGTGTGCTATCAAAACAGATCATGTGTTCTCGAACATGTCAGTGGCATCAGTCTCTCTTTTTTTTGCCACAGGAAAAAAAAGGGAGCTGTAATTTCATATCGTATTCTACAGCTTCACAATCATATTTTTAGCAACATCAAAGTAATAGTAAGGAATGTGTAATATACTGTAGCAAGTTGGTTAGAGAAAAGTCTCACTGTATATATAAGTTGTAGCCCCAAAGACTCCCTCTGGCAACCCTCAAAAGGTGGAGAGAGAAACACAATTATGTTCTCTTCGTTTCTGTCTTCTTGGTTTTGTCTTTTTTGTCTTTCCCCTCTCTACCCCCCACCCCATACCCCACCTAGAAAATCTACAGACTGCTTGTAATTATTATTTTGATTACCAAATGCAGCAGTTCTGTATGAATACTACCACCACATCCCAAAAGTCATTCTGGGAAGAAGTGTCACCTGCTGTACCTCATGGCCCTATCCTGAGGTCACCAAGGGCCATAATGTAGACTCAGGGCTGAGTCTTGAGAAGTGTAGCACCCTGAGGAGCTACACTGACAGTTTCAGTTGCTCATTATTTTGCTCTTTTTTTGCCCAATGCTGTGACACTCTGCTGCAAAATACCAACACAAAACATTTAATCTGTATGGGTCTGAGCTTCTCTAAGTGCAAATGAAGTTTTAATAAGAGAAGGTGCTCAATTTGTCTTCAAAGTCGTCTTGTATAATTGAGGCCCAGGCACACACACAATATTTTGAAAGATATTTCCTCAGTCACATATCCCTTTTAGTGTCCAAATAGTCTAATTTGCTGCTGGGTATGGTTTGGAGTTTGAGTGAAAAACTTGCATTAGCCTTCATAACTTCTGGAAATTAAAAACAAAACTAAAATGGTTGCTAATGAGGATATTTGATGATTTGTGGTGACTTTGATATAATAATTGACTTTGAGTGTATAGTTTCAAAGCAATCTGATGAGATTCACCCTCACAACTTCTGAATCTATTCTATTCCTATCTTGAATGTCTATTAAAAAGAAACCTCTCAATTTCTTTGTACTAAAATTTCTTTTATCTTTTGAAGATTCTTGAGAAGTATAATAAGAAAAAGAAATTACGAGGAACACACCTGATTAATTCAAAAATTAATTGAGGCTAATTTATATGACATTAGATCATGATGAATTTCATTAATAAATAAAACTATTATCAAAAGGAATAAGCATTTTTTCCTAACTTTGAGTATACCTGTTCAGTTCCCATCATTTAAGTAATCAAGCAGGTTCTCGCTTCTCTATGCTTACCAAGGGTGCAGTTCATTGTGGTGGAATAGACCTGCTCACAGCTCAGATATTCAAAATAGTAGATGTCTGGTGCATAAAGCTTTGTCCTAGTTCTCAACATGAGCGTGAATATTTTAATTGTTCACATTACAGCTGCATCTTTTACCCTAGATGTATATTCTGAAAAATATTCAGGCAAATATTGCTCGTGATGGCTTAGAAGTGTAGTTATGTTGTAGAGCTATTATGGGAACTAAGGCAGACTCCCCTATAGTGAATTACTGATGAATTGGCTTGGGATGCTGTGTAACTTCTAATCTCCTGTCAAATCAATAGTATTAGCCATCTGCCACCATCTCCGTTTGTATGATGGTAGTTCCTACAGCTCCTCTTGAGCTTGATTGTCCATTTGTATTTGGTGCTGTGCAAAGTGCGGAGTAAATGAAAAGCCTCATTCTAAGTAAGTTGTGGTCTTACAGGTGAAAGTGTGGAAAGGGACAGCTGAATCTATTCACCTAGAATTGCATGGATCATTGGTAGAACTGTTACCTGAACCTGCCTAGGTGTTGAACCTGAACATGCATGTCTAAGATGAAAGGTCCTTCTTCTGACTTCCATAAAAGTAGGATAAGACTCAAGCAGGACAAGAGTATGGCAGCAATATTAGTGGGAAAAGCTAAATAATGATACTTTGCCTGGATGTTTTTCTTATTTTAACTGTCTTGAAGATTGCTGTCTCTTGATTGCCATTCCCTCAAGCCTTGTATGTAGCAACGTTACTTACTAAAGGAGTTGCAACGTTGACAGGCAGGTGATAATTCTGAGTGCCTATCCTATAGAAGAAGGAGTTTAAGACATTGCCATGCATGCAGATAAGCTTTGTCTAAATTACCTCCTTTGCCAATCAACCTGCAAACCCCAATACAGAACTGATATGTTTTCTGAGTGGGTCTGTTCACTACAATGCACAGTAATGCTAACTGGAGGTGGTTTCTCCAGCCATCTTCTCCCCCTCCACCCAGGCTGTATCTGACAACAGGCTCTGCCCTGCCATTGTTGCCATTATGCCAGGTGATAATGGTTCAGAGGAACCAGCTGGAGGAGGGATTATTTTTAGATATTCTAAATACTTCAGAGTCTTACATAACTGGATTTGAGCAATAGTTGATGCCAGACAATCTCACATAATCAGTTACAGATCCCCACCAGTTCCCTCCTTATACTCACAGAATATTTTGTGCCCCAGAGAGGGGGGTTAGGCAGCAAGTATCACATCCAGGAGTGCAAAAACTGCACGAAAAAAGCAATGGGTTGAAGACTCCTGAATACTGAGCACATACATAAGAAAAAATCTTTAGATAATTTGCACTGGGAAATATACTCAAGTGGAAGTGCTAAGGTTCAGTGTTGAGATACCTTAATGCATTTTTTAATGAGCAGTTGATACCTTCTTCTGTGGTAGGGACACAGAAAACTGATAAACTGTCCTGGTAGAGTTCCAGGCCTTGTGTTATGAAATGGGAGGACTGCTTTTCCACTATGGAAATGAGTACTAGGAAACCTACTCACAGTTTTGGTGTCTGGTTGCATTTGGCATGACTGTCATTTGTACAGTGGCTTATTTATGGCACTTTGCTTAGCTGAAGGTCTTTGTAAATATTTCTGTGTTTAAACAAATAAATAAATTGCCCTCTATCCATGTGGGGTACATGAGATCCAGCCTGAGGACTGCTGGTAAATTCTTACATTGCTCAGTTACTCTCAGTGTTTACAAAAGTTCACTGCTCTTTGTTCCACGCTATCCAGTTCTATGGTGTGTCATCTCGTCAAACATTTTGTGCTCTCTGGAGGAATTGTAGAAATGGTCAGGAAAGATAAAAGTAGAAGGTCAAACAACAAACTGTGCTGTGCAATTAACCTGGCTGCTGTTCCTAAATTACAAATGGAGGCTATTTTCCAAAAAAGGATCAATATACAGTTTGTTATTGTTATACATGAAGGAAAAATAAACACTGTCTTGAGCTTCTTTTCATGCTGAATTGCTTATCACTCCTTAGCAGCTTGATACAGTACAGAAGGCAAACAAGCCTCCAAAGGTCCCCCTTTCAGAGACCAGGGCTGGAGTATTCAAATAATGTTGGTTCAATTCCAGGTTCAGATGGTTGACTTTTAAACCTCAGCGACACAGAAGGTGTTAGGCTGTGGGAAAGACATTATTCCAACCCAAATGCTGAGGGAGGCTGAGCATGACCGAGACCAGTCTTGCATCTGTACAGATGAGTATCCAAGTGCTGCATGCTGCATTCATAGTGTGACTAAGCCTGATGAGCAGACAAGACAGATCTCAGCTTCCTTACCCATATATTGGCTCCTAGAGGAAACGGGACACTTGGTTGTTATATCAACTTTGCAGTGTCTTTGAAGAGAGAGAACGTTCTGTAGTACAGCAAAATGTCACATGTTTTCCTAACAGTCTTCAAGTGAAATAGCAAGAGAAGCTGCAGGTATTGATGAAATATGTGGCTGCTTAACATATCAGAAGTAACTCAGGAATAGTTCTGTTGTAATCCTTTACCACCCTGTGAAGCTTTTCTGGAGAGATTCTTGTCTCTGAAGACTCACTGCTCACAGGTTTTATGTGATACAGTGATGGAGATGGTTACCTTTGAGAAACTGTAGAACATCAGAGTAGGTAGAGGACTACTTCAAATTATCCTGCTGGAAGTAGATTTAGGGCATTAAAGAAGTACACGAACAGAAAAGAAACGGAAAACATAAACACATAATTCAAGTTCTACTCTAAAATGAGAGTCATCTGATGTCATGAAGGAAATGCTAGCATCATAAAAATCTATTTTCCTTGTTTTTTATCAGGAAAGGCCATTTTTCTTTTTGCAACATCTATTTTTAAACAGTTGAATTAAAATTAATTATTTCATGTCTGATAACCCTTTTTGCACAGAGACCTGTCTGAAAGAGTCATTGATTTCTCAGCTCGCAGCATGTTCACCAGCTGCAGTACGAGTGCTTCATCTTTTAATCTACAATATGAAAGGAACAACAGAGGTCACTGTGGACTTGTATTGTTGGAAGTGATTACTGGCAGAGCTGAGATAGCTTGCAACAAGGCCAGCCTGCTCTTCATTTCAAGTTTTATATATTTATTTCTCTCTGCTCCTCCCTGACCTGGGACCCACATGTTCATGAGTCCAGGGAGAGCTAATTAAAATGACTTGTTCCTTTTAAATAAGTCTTCTAGCAGCTTGGTACAAAGCCAGAGCAGGTATCATTTTAATATACCTGCTTTAAAAATGATAGTATTGTTTTTTTCTTTCTCTCAAGTAAAATGTCTCCTGTTTTTGTTCTTCCTTACCCCTACCTCTAATTACTGTTTATTAGAGACATTGAACTCACTCCCTTGGGAGACCTGAAAAACAAGAAATGTGGAAAATCTGTTGGAGAGTTTGCTGTAGCAAATGTCATGCCTTTTCTACCTCTGGTATTTTACAGCAGACCCCATGATAAGAAACAGTCCATGTCTGAAAGACCTTCCAATAACAGGCAGGATACACAGGCATAAAGAAGAAAAATTATACTGTAAATTATTTGCACACTATTTAACCATTCAAATCTGCTGTTTTGAAAGGAAATGCCTTCCTTATTTGGATTTTCACATTCACTTGTATTTTCAAAGATCCTGAAGCAAATGGACTAGATGAAGGAGACTAAATATTCTTTCCATGTAATGGAAAATAAATAATGAGAGGCAGCAGTTTCTAAACCTGTTTGCAACCAAAAAAGTTACTGTGTTCCAGTATGTTCCAGAGCTAGGAGTGAAACAATAATGATACACTGAATCTTTCAGGTGAAGATGAATATGTGGCTTTATCATTAAAAGAAAGATAGGCATACTAAGCTGAACCTTGTGCTAATAAATTTTGTAGAATATTTACCTTCCCGAGTCTCTCTCTGAGTAGCTTTTACTGCAACCAATACAAAAAACCCCGACATTACTATATGAATATATTTTTAACTTAGACTTCAAGCCAACCTGTCCCCTAATAATGAATGGAATATTACACTGACTGTGGAGCAGTCTCAAGTGCATGCAGGACTTTTTTGAAGAGAGTAATGTATCTAGAAATTTTGTATAGTTATTTTAACAAAAAGCTGAAGGGGAAATTTCTTATTCTATTTTTTCTGGTGCAGGGTTAAATTTGTTGGTTTGGTGTTTTTTCATATCAAAAAGGGTTTATTTGTGTGCAAGTTGAACTGCAAGGTATTTTTCTTCGCTTGAGGTGCAGGGTAATAGTCAAACACTAGTTCAGCCTTAGTCTATGTTACTGTCTTTTTTGAGATGTGGTATGGGTCTGGTAATTAACTTTGTTTTTTTAAAAAAAAAGCCCCAAATTTTTTAAAGTTCCATAATAATACTTAGAAACTAAGTCCCTAAATTGCCTTTGAAAATAAGACTTAGATGTGTTCTTCAGAATGTAAAACAAGGATTTGGTTTCTATACATCAGGGTAGCAAAGTGTGACAAAGGTTAGACACTTAAGGTCAGCTCTGTAATGGTGCTTAGGTACCTTGTGGGTTGTCCACTCTAGCAATACAAATCTGCAAGATTTGTCCACCACTGTTTCAGCAGTTCTGTGCTGTAAGATTTTTGGCTTCCTTTATACTTCTGATCATCCAGTCGCAGCAGGGGCTACGTGGTCTGATAGCTACAAACATAACCAAACATTGTGCTTTGCATTTACGTGTCAGGCAAATGTTTAAATTGGCATTTGCAAAACTTGGCTGGCTGCCGGTAGCAATGAGAGACAAATACCACTTATCAGATTGTTACACGTTCCAGAAATGCCAAAGTCATCCCTTTCTGCTGCTCCGACACAGTGAAGAACTGGGGTGAATCTGAGACCAAGAAACTTGTTCTGGTTCTTTACATACTGTAATGTATTGCTGTCTTTTACCCACAATTACAGTGCTTTCCCACAGACTTGATATTTCCATTATGAGAGAACCATAAAAAAATTTGTAACTGTCCATTGTGGTGGAATATACTATAAACTCCCTTTTTTCCCCTCTCCATTCAATTACATGTTTTTCCCTTCTAATTCTGTAATTCAAATCCAGGGAAGTGAGTGAAGTACAATCGATTGCTTAGGGAAACACCCAGTTAGAATAGATTGTCTGAAATAAAAGAATGACAAACAAGAATTTATTTTTCTTTGTCATTAGGGAAGCTTGATAACGGAATCACTGCAGAGGAAATCATCAACAGAGAAGAGAAGGGGTTTTATTTAAAACGGGCATTATTTTTGTTCTTTTTGAGGAGGTTGCTGGGTGTTTCTGCGTATTTTTGTTGTATGGTTTTTTGGAGAGGGTTTGGCTGCTCATTCTGCGGACATGGTTTGGACCTTCCTCTGCCTGCTGATGTCCCTCATCTGTACATCTTTATAATTTTTGCTAGTCATTTACATGAGCAATGACAGCAGTCAATCATTTCTCTTCCATTGACTGCTTAAGCTCAAACAAGATTGCTCCCCACTGAAACAGTACAAATGTAAACTCTGCCATCAGTGCTGAGCTTAGATATTAAAGTTCATTGTTTTAAGCATTTTCTTCTGCAAAATAACACTGACAGATTTCTTTTTCTTGCTGTGTTTAGTGCTGTGAATTGGTTTATGCTTGTTTGATGAGATTGCCCTTTGCCAGTATGACAAGACCAACAATGGGCCAGTCATCAAAATCCTGTGGCTCCTAGCACTCATTAGTGTTCTGGGATGATTTCTTTCCCTCCCTTTTCTCCTGTGAATTAAACTGTCAAATTATTGAGCCAACAGTTCATGACCAGTCTAAAAATGCTGAAGAAAATAAGTTCTGCATGGTTTATAAACAGAGTTATGGGTCATCTTGGATGACAGAGAGCAGTAGGCTTTAGATTATGAGGGGTTTTTTACTGCCACTTCTTTCCCTTAATTATTCAGAAGGGGTCTGCTTTTGCTTAAGCTCCTCTTCCTCCCAGGCTGCCTTCTGTTGCTCTCCCCACATACTGCCGAGCTGTTATTTGTAAAAGACAGCCGACATCTGTGCGGGTGGGACGAGTGGTCTGCCATACAGACCCTCATCAGCACTTGTGTGCCAGCCTGTAAGAGGAACCATTGCAGCAGCTATAGACAGTCCTTTTTAACTGTAGAATAATGTCTTCTGGAGATGTGTGAGCATTAGGCTGGTAATGTGGTTTTCAGTAATAAACAAACAGGAAGCAAAGTCCTATTTGCTTGCTCCCAAGAACCCCACCATCTGTCATCATTTATACATTTTTCAGACTCACTGGTTTGCTAATTAATCATATTGGGTGTGAGGGTAACTTGCATTTGGCATTTCTGCGAGGAAATAAGGTAGAAGAGAAAAGTCACTCCAGCATCCCTGCCCTGATTAGCTTCGTTACAAGGGACAGCTCATCAGAGACAGCGAGTTCCTCGTGGCTGCTGTGTCCCCTATCAATCGAGCAGGTGGTGAGTGGGAAGGCAAGGGCAGGCTGTGTATGGAATTTCTAGTCTGCCTTCCCCAAAACCATGAATCGGTGGTTATAACAGGGAAAATGATCTGTGCCGGATAAAGGGCTGGTAGAGATAACATCTCTTGGTATAACTTTGTGTTGATCTTCCAAAGGTTGTGCTGTAGCTCCACAGACACACTATGTCTGGGCTGAAAGTCATCCTTGAAGAACTGAAGACCTGACACAGTGTCATTGGTAAATGACATTGCAGTAAACACAGAGGGAAAAGCTCTGTATTGCCAATATGCGTTGTATATGGTATGATGAGCACACGCTGAAGAATGAAAAGCACGTATTACAGAATATAAAATGTCTCTGCCTGCACATAAACTATGTTTCAAGTGTTCTGTGAAACTGGCCTATTTTTATGAATCTCAGATATATTGAGAGACAATATATAGGCGAAATGTGATTGCAGGGGTTCTAAAAATCATTTTAATGATGTAAAGTAGCAATATTTTTCACCAGTTATAAAATTATATTGGCTTCCTATAATTCATTTAATGGCAATTATACTAAAAATACTTCCACTTGAAGTAAGTATCTGTAAGAGCTTCACAGAAGTGGGAGTGTTTGCCAGATATTTGCTTACACAAGCTACACCTTCACAATGTAATCAAAGGAGCAGTTTTGCTATTAGTTCAGCTTGAATTTATAGCCTCCGAGCTACTGGCAAGATGTGGATGAATAATGCCAGTGTCAAGGCACTTTGAAGGCTCAGAAGGAACCTAAAATTCCTTACATTTCAAATTATTCACCACAGCTTTCAAAATTGGATTCAATTGAATGAATTCTTGGAAAGAGAAAGTAATAGCTTGTCTCCATTTGTAACTGGGCCAGGCATAAACTACAAGCTTTACTGCTGCTTCCTACACTGCTCAGAAATTCAAAAAATATATCTGAATGATGAGCAGCTGAAGAGGTTTGCCAGTACTGAAACTGTGTTATCTCTGCCTTGAATAATTTTTAATGTTTGACTCTGCAGAGATTCAGACAAGAAATCAAAGGGCTGGGATTGCTCAGTCTTCTAAATTGAACCGGCTGTTGAATTGGCTGTTTCCCTGTAAATTGAATATATTTGGCCAGAAATCTCTTTGAAAGCTTCACATTTCTCTTAGTTGTGGTGCTTGTCATTGCTTTTCTCTAACTCCCCCTCTCCTAAGTCCCACCAAATCTGGGTTGCCCAGAGCTGAGCAGGAAGGATGTATGAAGAAGCAGATGGGAAGGGGAAGACCATGGAAAAGATTCAGGACAGGAGGCTTAAACACACCTCCTTATCAGCTGGTATCTGGTTGTGTTACTTCAATCTGTCTGCCCAGAGCTTTGGTGCAGACCAGAAAAGAGGCAGGAACAGCCTTCTTCAGCTCTGAAACTTGTGCTTTACCTGGTGTTTAGTCTTGTGCGGTGGAGAACAATCAGACTCTTCTGCTGCTCTGTTTTGGACAGGCTGGCTGTGCTGGTGAAATACCCTGTGCTGGGTGCTCAGTGGGTGTTGCAGCTTGGAGCTCCTGATGTCTGTGGAACTGTTAAATGTGAGCACTTAGCTGTGGGGGTGTAAGCTGATAGTACCAGCGTGCAATGCACAAACAGGTGGCCTTCAAGACAGTCAAGCAAAGTTCCTGGAAAGTTTTGTGCTGTTACTGCCTTTACCTGTGTGATTTCTTACATGGGTTCTGTTTAAAACATTTCATGCTACAATAATCTGTCCCTTTTTGAACTTCATCCTCTCTTGCTCTTGCAGGTCTCTTTGTTCTGGGTTAGAGAAGTAAAAAGTGGTTTTCATTTAGCGTGATGAGTCACTCCATTGTAATATCAAAATTGGGGCATTTATTTGGAATGGGAGCAAAATAATTTATAAAACCCTGCAGAAACTGTCTTGACTCAGATGATAAAAAGACATCATTATAATTATTAGAGAAAAGTACCTTCTATTTTAATACGTTCCCAACCTGTTTAACTAAAGAGTAGAAATACAGCTGTGAGTAAGAAAAATGATTTAAAAGAATTCTAACACTATTTAAAAGGGCAATTTCATACCAGTCTGGATTAGGAAGGCTGCTTCATTTATACCTACCACATGAAATTCTCTGAGTATAACTATTTAATTATTTGCACTAAATTGTAGCAAAGTGTTTCTGACTTTCTAGGAAGCCATAGCTAAAATATCTGACACCAAACTTTCTCACTTCACTCATTCCACTCAGCATTAGTTCCCAATTTAGAGCAGTAGAGAAATGTTCTTTGCAGTTTAAAAAAAATAAGTAAAATAAAAAAGAAGGCTTTGTAAAATAAGCAAACTTAAAATGAATAACCTGTGATCTTTGTGACTCTTTTTCTCAGAGGTATCTAACTCTGTGTCAGGCTACTTGTAAGCAGTGCAATGCAGCCCTCTGTAGAGCTGTCAAAGCAGAAAGCAGCTGCTCAGAATCAGTCAGCAATGTCACGTTAGCTCAGATTGAGCCCCTGGCCCTGCTGCTTCTGCAGCTCGAGCTACTGCATCTGTATGGCACCATGGTTTGCTGCGTTGATGTTGCATGGCTCATTCTGAGCTAGCCCTGAGTATCTCTGCTGTCTGCACTGTTTAGATCTGCAAAATCATGGCCGAGTGCCTACAGGCAAATGCATTGCCAACTGCCAACCTGGGTGCTGGAGCAGATACTTGGGTAGCTTGCATGTGTGGTTCTGAAGATGCTTTCAGAAGAAAACTCCATATTAATTCTGTGTCAGCCTTTGAATCCATCTTGATTTGGAGCCTCGTGGTGAACAGAGCTGTGGAACAATTAATCATGTTGGAGGATGCTGCTCCATCCTCGGCATGTCTTGCTCACTAAATTTTTGTCAGTTTGAGTTTGCTTTCCCTTAAGAGTGGTTCAGCTTCTAGTTGCCAGCTACCGTCCACTTGTGTAGCAAAATACATTCTCATGGTTTTCCTAGAACTATGCAAGTATGCTAGAATTGTTCCTTAATTCACTTTCCAAGACCCCCTTTTTCCCAGGAACGATACAGCCAGGTTTTGGCAGCCTCAGTAACAGTACCCGTGGTCACATTTTGTGTTAATGCTATTGGGTAACACTGTGGTGTTTACCAATAAGTGAGTCCTTCAAAAGACAAAAGGAGACTTTGAAACTATTAATTGTGTTTATTTTTCCTGTGACTTCCTACCACATAACATAATTTATTACTACTATATATGGTCATAGTTGTCTGGAAAGTATATGGGGAATCATTTAGGTTTGAAAAGACTCTTAAGGTCATGGAGTCCAACCTTAAATCTAACACTGCCAAGTCCTTAATTCACTTTAAAATCCCTAATAACAGGCCTGGTCATAATTATTAGTTGTGAGTTTTACAATAAAGGCTGTTGCAGGCTATTTAATTTCATAATTGTTGACAGCATTCTGAAGAAATCCCGAGTTTACCAAATAATATAAATAGAGGGCAGGATTTGACGTTCTGTGTGAAGCTTTCTATATTGGTTCTGCATCATAAATGGTCTGTGTGACTCTTATAACCTAGGAATATGCTACCATAAGGGAAACTCCTGGCAGAACAGAGCTAACATTTGCTATTCTATGATTTGAAAGCATAAGGGACATACTGAAGGTGCACATCTGTATTGCCTCTGCTGGCTGCCAGAACAACCTCAGGGACTTGTTCCTAACTTGTGTTAAGGTTGATCACCAAACATGGAAAGGTGTTGAAAATTTGCTGCTACAGCAGTTACCAGGGACAAAGGATTGAGTTCTGAATTTCTGCTTGTGCTTTGTAAAACAGAATAAAAAAAATCTGACTTGGTTTGGTGGGTGACTTGGAAAAGTACTTTATCATAAATGCAGTAAGTTAAGTAAGTTGAGCTTCTTGTTCAAACTGTTTGTCAAGCTGTGTTTTAACTTGGTGTAGGTAGTGTTCCTTTGTTGGCAGACAGTTTTATTCTTCATATCTAACCTTGTGATATCATCCAAACTTTGATCTTGATTGAAACTTCCCTAACTCCTACATAGGGATTTCTGAACGTGTTGGTCTATACCAATAAGCCCATGTGTTTTATACTGTAAAAATGTCCTTTTTTCTTATGGACTAACTTTCACTGTTGAATAAATTCTCCTCCAGCCACTAGTACCATTGGGTTGCACTGATAGTACAATTCTTTAATTGTGAGGTTGTTGAAATTATTTTATAGATTACCTATCATTGCTTTCAATAGCAGACAGCTTTAGATAGTGTAGTGGAACTAGAATTTTTCCCCTTGATATCTGCACTTTCCAGCCTTTTGTTCAGTGTGTAGTAGATGGAAAGTAATAGAGAAGCACACATTGACCATCAGAAAATTACAGTCAGCTATGGCTTCAAACATATAGTTCACAGAATAAACAAGAATGTCAGCTAATTTAATATCTACTGATTTCTCCTGAATTCTATGGGATAGTTTCTTAGGGATGATATAATGTCTACAGTTAGAGTCTCTTATCGTTACTGAACTTGGTGTGTGGGAGTACATGGCTGTTAACAAGAGAGAGGAAGTCAGGGCTCTTACCCTGCCAAACAAGCTGCGTTATTCAGTTGAATTAGAGTCAGTTCAGCTCTGTCTAGCCACACTAGCTCACTTGTCTCATTCTAAATGCAGTATATATACTGGGAGTTTGCTACTGAGGGGAAATGTGATGTTGAGAGAAGTACTTTAAGGCAGGAGGGAGAAAGACCCATTAGGAGTTAATGCAGGTGAGGGGGTTAGAGCTGTGAGCAACTGCCAATAGCAAACCCGCATGTCTCATATTTTGTGATGAGAAAGTCTGGATTTAAATTAAGGAAAAAGATATTCAATATGATGCATTTATTGAAACAAATTTGCTAGCATAATTATGTATGATGTTGACAAAAACCAGCTCTTGCCAGCCAACAGCTTTAGGTGTAAATGGACAGAGCCACTCGTTCCAAAGAAGGCATGTTTTGCCAGATGGGTCTGCTCTGGCTGTGCAGATCACTATGCTTTTCAAATATTTCTAATGTCACAGACTTTTAGGAATCCTACACCTGGAGCAAGGACTATGACAGGCTGCTGGGGAATCTCTATTTATCCAGTTGTTGAATTCTGTTGGTACAATAATTTTCTTCTCATAAAGGTTTATGATGTTTTGTAGATCTCCACTCAAAGTGGAAACTGCATGGCAAGGGAGCTACAAAATAGATGAATATACAAAAAGACACAAAAGACATGAGAACTACTTTTACTCTTTTAATGCAAAAGTAAATTACTGACCCAAATGCTATTTTGATATACTTTAGTCTCTTGCAATGCTATGAGATGGATACACTTGGTGAATACAAATCCTTCACTAAAGGCAACATAGAGGCACAAACGCCACTGCTAGTGGAAATGCAAAGGACTGGAACTTGAATAGAGCAAAATTCTTAAATTTGGGGCTTAAAGAGCACTGAGATGTGTAATGAGATTACTTGTTTTCCATTTCTTTGATCTCGTCCTCAGAATTATGTCTCTTGGATTTTTAAATGTTGGAATTTTGTTGGAAAAAATAATTTTACACATGTCAGCACATTTTATAAGCTCAAATGTGCAAGAAATCAGTAAGTACTGTACACAGACATGAGGGATGAGAGAAACTGGGAGACCTCAGGCATGGTTGCATGTGGGGGAAGTGGGGTTGCTCTTGACAACAGCAGGCTGTTTTGTTCTTACTTGGCTCTACCCCTAGTACTTAGCTAAAATGTTCACATACCTTGTTTGAAAACGGTTTCTGATCATATCACAAATTTCCCACCTTGTCTGTTGTAGCTTCTGTAGCTGGCCTGAATGTAGCTTCTGAGATATTTCAAGACTGCCCTACTTGCAGGAAATGGTGTTGAGAACTGTTTCTCAGATAGAAGTTAAACACACTTTTTCTGAGGCAAAAAGTACCTACTTACAGTACAGAAGTATTCACTGGATGGAACTTTTTTCAGCTTCTGCAGCTGTGACCAAAATTCATCTGCTGCCCAGTATCTCGAGGTTTATAAGCCAACTACAATGGCAGACATACAGTGACCGTCCATGGACTGTCCAGGCATGTCATTGGTGGGCATGTTATGCCTTGTTCAGAGAGGAACAAGTGACGATCCACTCCAGAAGCAGATTGCTTAAAAGGTAGATAAATGTTTTGCTTGGGTTTTTTTTATACTCCAGTGAGTTACTACATGAGATATCAGATGATTTCCATGGTACAACACTGTATAAAACAATGAAATCTCAGTATTTAATGTTACTTGCAACAAAAGTATGATTGGTTCCTGTCCTTTTCTGAATGTCTTGCTGACTTTGATGTAACCTGCACCTTTCAGTGCTCAGATGTAATTTGTTCTATTAATCTGTCATGAATTTAAACTGTGTATATGTGGATTCTTGAGCTAGCCCTAGTGATCTGTGAAAGCCAAGAGATTTGCATTGTAAACTATATTCTTGTAATTCTCAACTTTTTAGTATTGGCATTAAGATCACACAAGTTAAGCCTTGCAAGGTTGGAATGAAAGGGATCAGTGAAGAAAGATCAGTCACATAGATAGAACAAACCAAATGAGATTGATAAAAACAATAATTTTGTTAGTGTTCTTATTCTAAAAAAAGATTATCTTCAACATCTCTGTAAAGGTTGAAGGAGAGAAAACAGAATTTTCTTCAGAAAGCCACCAAAGTACTTAATCCTTTATTTAATTAATTTTTTTTCCCACTCCATTTGGAGCTTAGGTTCCATGAAGCAAATTTGAATCAAGAAAGCAGAGCTCTGTATGAGTCCAAAGCTGAATTGCTCTGTGCTGTTTCAGGTTATATGTGATATTTTGAAAGTGAAATATATGTGATATTTTGAAAGTGAAATATATGCTGGAAGTGAGTGTATCATTATTAGTATTAATCCTTTTTTAAGAAGCAAAAATACCTAAATTTCTTCAGCAACAAAAAGCCTGATTCTGACTTTTTGCAAACTTTATAGCAGAAAAACCTCAGTGGGTTTCTGTTTTGTACATCAGGAATAACTCCAGTGTTAGGTAAGGTTCACAGTATTGCATTCTGGATAGCATTTTCCCCTGGTGTAAATTGTGAATGAATCAGAATAATACTTTAATGTGTCTCCAAATTCCCTTTGAAATCACTATAGCAGACACAGAAATATCCTAAGAGAAAATCAAGCCTAATAAAATTCTACGTGTATAAATATCATGCAAGAGTAGAAATAATCAAGTTTAAAGCTAAATAATTTTCCTTTTGTGCCTGTTTGTCTATTAAGAAGATCCCTTTTTTATGGTTAGTAATGAATAAGTTTTTCTGGAAAAAGAGTGTATCGTAGAGTGCTTAAGCTGACTGTGACATCTACACAAGCAACCTATTTATCTACTGACAGGAAGGCATAATTTTCTATTGTGAGTATCCATTAAGGATAGAAAAAAACATTACCCAGGGTAGGTGTCTGACCACTGAAATCGTGCAGACTAAAGCAGTCTGGATGAAGATGTAAATACCAAAAGAATTTGACAGTCTTCTTTCTGAAAAGGAAATGAATTATATTAGACAGACTCACAATACCTTCAGTGCACCCAGCTTCTATGGGTGCTCTCAACTGATCAAAGAGGAACTGATTGAGAAATACTGCTTATGCTGGGTCTTGGTGGAGTTTTTTTATTGGGGTTCCAGGGAGTAGCACAGTGATGTTCTCCAGGTTGTTTTATACCACCTTCAACTTTTAATAGTTGCTCTAAATGATGCTTGGCTGCTGTAGCATCTAACTGGGATGTAGAGATGTTTCAGCTGTGAATCCTTACTGTTAGGTTTAACCTTCTTCTGTGAGAGGGACAGGATACCTGTGTGTTACCCCAGAGGAATCTTCGGTGAGCTGGCTGTCAGCTGCTATTTAAGGTGCTAAGCTGACCCATGCTTTCGAATAAAGGCTGCAACAGCTCAGCATGTGGCACTCTGAAATCAAGTCATAAGCTAAACAAATTGTCAGACATTTTTATTTGCTCCATTAACTGGTAGTACGAGACAATTCCCTTTCCAAAGAGCTTTTGGTTAGATCACAGAAAGGTAAATATCACTGTACTTATTCTAGAGGTTTGGGACTAAAGTGCAAAGAAATTAATTTATTTATCCAAGGGTTTACAAAGACAGTTCTTGCACAGATGGGAATTAAACTTACTGTATTCTGCATCTATCCAAAATGCCAATTATGCAAGCATTTTCCAGTTTGTTTTTACATCATAACAGTTTTCACTCTCCTAAATGCTGGCTGCATTTCCACAAGTGCCCAGATTGGAACTCTGACATTGTCTGCTCCCCAGTATCTCTCCTACTTTTTTCTCTGGCAAGCCATCTACTTTTTACCAGACAGGTCAAGAGCCATTCTGAAATTGTCACATGCCACACTCAGTCAAGAAGCTGGTATTTTTCTTTTTCATTCCAGAAGAGAGAAGTAGAGCACATGTAGCATTTTCTTGTCCAGACAGACTTACAATTACTTCATGTGTCTACCTTTAAAAATCAGTTACTGTCATTCCTCTCTCATCTCTAAAAGATTGATGTACCTTTAAGCCAGTGATAATCTTAAGGAGCCTCCTGTGATGAGAGTGGGGATAAGTAAATTGTGCCAACCTTGCCTTTTGTGACCTCACTTTTTTTTGGCTCCAAGTAACAGAACTTCATTTTCATTGCTAGGATAGCTTCAGGGCTACTTTTCCAGAGATTCTTACACATTTCCTTCCAGTTCAGTGCATTCTTCTCTTTAATTATTATCTTGTGTAGCAGTAACACAGAGCATAAAAATAACTTCTCCTAGCTTGGGTACAACATTGCCATGAAATAAGGGAGGCTGTGTGGTGGCAGCCGTTGTTTTGGGTTAATGATAGACACTGTAAGCCACATCTCTACTTGTCAGTTTGGTTTCACAGTTTGTGGTCATGCAAATGATAGAAAAACTGTATTGATCACCTTTACAAACAGCATCAGGAGAGCTCCCTTGGGGACTGGGCTATTTGTGAATCATACTACATGTGCACAAGAAATCTGTCTCTGAATTCTCTGAGGCAGCATGCAGCCTCTCTTGCTGCCTATGGCTAAACAGCTCTTGGGGTGCTCCAGTCAGCTCCCAACACTTGTACTTCATCTCATTGTCACTGCCTGAAATATTTAAACTCTATCTCAAATACTGATGTGCTGTTTAACTTCTGTTTTGTAACTAAACCCAAGAATTCCTACTCAAAAAGGGTCACTTGGACAGGAATCTGAGTGTTTGGCTTCAAAGCCCATTAATATTTTCCAAAGGTCTCCTTGTTGCAATGCAGTTACCAACATGTACCACAGTGATATTTGATTCAAGAATCAATGCCTACCAGTAGCTATTAGATAAAACGTTTTATTGAATAAGACATGATGACTCAAAAATATCAGTAGACTCTACGTGATGAAAAAAAGACTGGATGCTACTATGGCCAATCAGCCAGCAAGACCTTCCATTACCACCTTCTCTTGATCCATCTCTCCTATAGGCAGAGAATAACTTTGCACTCACAAGCCATGATGCTGGTAAGAACCAGCTGTCTGTGTTTTTGGTATCCCAAGAGGATTGGAGCAAAGAATGAGAAGGACCACGTCCCCTCATTTTTACTGAAGACTTGCTATATATTATCCAGGCACAAGATGTCTCTATGCGCTCTCCAGAAATTCTAGATTTAAAAAAAAAAAAAATTAAAAAAGTAAAACCTGTAGCTCAAGCTGTGTGGGATGCCTGTCAGCTTGTCTTTGTGGTTTTGCTTGTTTTCTTTAACCAAATGCTTCCTGTGTTAAACAGGCTCATACATTAGATTTTATAACATCCCTGCTGCCCCAGACCATGGCAAAGGAGAAACATTCATGAAGTGAGTGTAGTAAAGGACTTGCATAGAGTATAGATTGTGATTGCAGCGAGCTTAGCAAGGAGGTCCTCAGAGTTTGGGTAGAATGGTTAGATAATAAAGCAGTTAATCTTCTATAATTTTTGTATCGAGAAAGACATTCAAATTACCTAATTGTGTTTAGGACATCAATAAATATGGTGTTCATTGTAGCTGAGTTCATACAGCTGAAGAAAACTCAAGGTTTGACATTTCCTAGAATCTGAATGCTTGATTTGCCACCATGAAAGTTTACTTAAGAATTAATTCTGGTGTTTAATATTCTTTAGAAATTTGTTTTAAATAATAAATCAGTAAGACTTTTTTTAACCTTAAAAAATTGCTACAAGCATGTGTTTTACCAAAACATTTAGTAATTTCCAAGAAAAGATCATAAAAGAGTAACTTCTGAAGTGGTGTTTCATCTCTTTGATCACAGATAAATATCTTTGCTTTATAGGTTTGATGATGATCCCTTTGGTCTTTCTGGTTATTAAAAATCACTCACATTAATAAAAACAGTGTTCAGTCATGATTAGTTGAGCAAGTCATAGCTTCACAGCAGTCACAGAGTGGCTTAACAAATCACTGACTCTTATTTGGGCTAACTTCCACCTCAAAGACTGTGGCTTGCCAAAACTGTAACAGACTATATGGATATTAACACCCACATCTTTTCAGCACTAATGGAGGAAGCTCATCAAATCTTGCTAAAGTAACACTATCATTACATCATGCACAACAAAAGTATCTCTGCAAGACTCTTCCTTAACTCTGAGATATAATTTTACATTTGATTGAAAAATACAGATTTCTAGTTGCTTGAAAATCCACCAAAGCTGGAGAAAATGCATCTTCATGTGAAGCTTATTCAGACTTATTCGTTCTCTTGCAAGATGATGGGTTTTTTAGAGCATAGCATTTAATTTTTATACAGTAAGCAAACTATAAGAATGATTATGTGGAGTAATTATGTTAGACTGTGCTGGAAAAATAATCTCATTACGAACAATACATGTGATTACTAAAAGATGAACATTTTTAATTCAGTTGTCCATGACTATCCTGATTCTGCTTACTTAGCCATGTTTTACAGGCAATACATTTTTATTTTTGTAATCATAGTGTTAGTAAATCTGCAAACAGTGGCTGGATTCCTACTTCCATACTGGAACTGGGACAGTTCTCTTTAAAATAACTTCCTCAGGTGGAATCTGTAGATGTACAATACCATACTGACACAATTAGCTCTGGGTCTGAAGAAAGTAAATACAGGAAAAATGATCTCATGGCATTAAATACTTAATCCTTTATGTTTTCTTGTGGTCTGACCTAAGAGATTCTCTCATTGACTTCATTGGATCTCATGTCTCTAGTCTTGTTTTGCAACCTTCTTGTTAATGGTAGCATTGATAACATTTCCACTTGAGGCATTGTGTGGTAGGACTTGATGCCAATTAGCAAAAATCCTGTGATGAAGTAACCCTAAAAATCTAACTTGTTATATAAATGTATTGGTATAGCTCTGCATAGGGAAAGCAAATTTTTCTTCCCCACACCCCAAAAATGTTCTTATTTAGACTTTTGACGTGTAGTTTGAATAGATAGTTGAAAAGAGGGGATATACTTGTTGAAGAACTGGCCCTAGATGTTCTCAAGGCATCAGCAGCAAAGCAGACATACAGAGGAGCAGGAATATCTCCCTTTCCTACTTAGACCAGTTGAAACTGGGGGTAGGGTGGGTGGAATCTGAACAAACTTATTTGTGAAATGGATTAAAGAACTCCCAAACTTGTGAGGAGAGAACAGCTAATGTGGTGGAAATGTCACGTGGTCTTTAACCAGGGATTTCTGTCCATCAGAGGCATCCTGGTAACTGGGGAAAAATATCTGCAGATAAAAAAACTGAAATGACAGTGGCCAACATTCTGCAGATATCCCAGAGACTTATTACAACATCTGTTAGGCTCTTGTAATGTTGTATAATAGGTTAGGAACTGATTTACTTGCTTGTAAATTAAGAAATGCAGTGTTTTACTATTAATCAATAGAGTTTAGAGTCATAAACCTTTCAGAGTCACATTCTCGTTCTATTTCCTGATTTAATGAGACAGAGGAAGTTTCTAATTTGAACTTTCTATAGATAGAGAAGACTGTACAACACTTACCATGCACTCTGTTACAGACCCATTGTTGAATTTGTATAAATTTCTAAAGTTTTACAGAAATGTATATTTCCTTTGTGATGGTTTAGAAAGTGCTAGGAATAGAGGATGAACGTACGTATAACACGCTGTAGAAGTTCAAGAGAGTGTGGGTGTCATGGGCTTAGGGATGACTATATCCCGGTTTTGGGCACTGCAGTCCAAAGCGTGTGCTAATGTCATTTGGGAACATCATATGTGAAATGTCTATGTTCTATGCAAAACATTTTTCTAGATAAGTAAAACAAGATTTCAGTAATCTTGGTGGTTTTAATCATTTTGGTTACTTAAACGACTTAGTGGATAACTTGGATGAAACAAAGCTTTAGCTATCAGATTGAATGCAGATTTTTCATTAAGTGTGTTTCCCTTTTCATTTTATGCCCTAATGAGTTTCAAGTTAAGCACATGTATTTCCTTAAATGTATTTTAGTCAACAAAGTTAGATTTTTCCCAATTTCAAATAAAATCTGAGAATTTTATAAACATTTGAAGGGCTATTGAATTGAAAATATCATTGGGACTAAAATAATCAAAGCCAGAAAATGGTGAAGTTTTTACCACACTTGTATTTAAAGTTTGAGTTCTGAAAGGAAAATTAATGAGTTGTAGTCGGACTTTAAAAATTAACAATTGATTAAAACTCTCGTTTTTGTCTTGCTGATGTGCTTGTAACTATCTGTGAAGGAATCCTAATGGATGCCTGTAACATGCTCATAACATCTGTATGCCTTGGAACTCAATACCTAAAGAGACCTTCTTACTAACTCTAGTTCCTGCTGTCTCTGCAAAATTTTTATTAACCTTAATAGCAATACACTGATCATTCACTAACCCTCTATAAATGTCAGCTTAACTAAAAGTGTGTTGCAGTTCTGCACAGGTTCAGAGTCTTTAACCCCACTAGGCTGCTGCAGCACAATTACCTTCTGCCTTTCTGCAAAGTCTTTATTTTCCTTTGGTCTAGTAATACTGACAATTAATTCTATGTGGCACTAATAGACAGGACAAGTGTTTTATCACTCAAAATAAATTAGCATGGAATTAAATACCAGCTTTAATGTGTCCTGACATTCTTGTAAATTGCACAAGACTGCAATGATGTTTCCTTCTATGACTTACCCCTTAAAGTACTTTGCATTTTGCCAGGATAGAGTCAAAGGAGTAGAGTTAGCTGGGCTCCCAAGGTTCTTTTCAATGTTGTAAGATATGTTCCAGCCCTTCTCTACAACAGTTACAATAATATTTGTTAGAAATTCAGAATCTTTAGCAAAAGACTCAAGATTGTGCCACAAAAGTATCTGTGTAACAGGTAAAGAGCAAAATTTGTTTGAAAAGTAAATGAGGCACACACATTCTTCATTACATGTCAACAACAGTAAACTTCTGAAAATATACGCACAAGTGCATAATTAATCAACCAAGTAACGACTTTGGCCCTTTCCCAAGGGAGGTAACCCACTGAAACAACAGAGATGAAACCATATTTACGCTGAATCTCCAAGGAAGTTCAGGTTGAAAGCACGACTGTCCTACAGAAGCCTTTGTCAATCAGTTCAAATGACTTAGTGAACTAAATGAGAAGGAAGCACTTGGAGCCACTCAGTCTGGGATTTGATTTAGCACTGTCATTAATTTTCTGTGTTTTTCTGGTGTTCCTAAGTATTCTGGTTTCACATCTTCCCACAGCAAGTATTCAGTTCAGTGAACCTGATGCTTAGGGAGGACAGGTGTTTCCTAAGCCTTAGATGTATCTTTGTGGCTGGTTACAGATATTAATTCACAGTGAGATTAACCGCATACAATCCTAACTTCACGATTTAACAAGCTGAATTTCATAAAACATTTTCAGGAGGTTTGTTTTTGTCTCTTCATGGCTTAAAATCAAAGGCTAGTCCATGACTGTATAACAGAAAGTTTAGCTTATTTAACAGTCCTTGTCGTTCTTTCAGTTTATAGAACTTGCCTCAGCATGTAGGTCAGGGATAGAGGAGGACCTTTAAGGCAAATATGAAACCAGATGATGTGAAGATGTTCTAGTTTCCCTTAAATATCATATTGAAAATATATTTTAAGTTATGATATTTTTTTTTAATTCAAAACTTGTTCTTTAGTTCCCAAGGCAACACAAACCAGGAATAATAATTTAGACATTCTTCTAAGTACCCTTTCATATGAAAGGGATGAGTAGTTGTAGATGTTCGATTTGTGGTTTGGAGACCTGTTAATGAAAGCTGTCAATTCTAGAGCCCATATTGTAACACAAACCCAATCCTTAAGCTTTTCCATTAATACATGCTGCACCATAATTTTAAGGCTCTTTATTACTAGTCATCGTAGGCCTTGCCACACATCACTAAACTCTGCTGCCTGAAAGATGCTAGGAATAGCAAGTGTCTATACATCAGAGTAATTTTAAGTTTTGCTCTCTTAATGAATGGAAATTGAATCAATCTTTTCTGGGACTTGCTCCAAGATTAGACATTAAAGCAGGATTTTTACACACACACCCTACACACACTCCTGCAGTAAGCACAACCAGTTAATATTCCTAACAGCTACGTTTTCTTCAGAAAAACTAGCTCATTAGCTTGGAAAATATACAGGATTCAGGTGCCTGATAGCAAATAAAGCCTTATTTTTTTTTTTTTTTTAACCACTAGGGATTTTAGGAGCCTGAGAGGAAACAGCTATTTCGCATACAGCTTTTTTGAGGTACTCTGGAGCAAGTTTGGAATTCTAATTCTGGAGTTAAAAAATGTCAAGGTTGTTCCTAGGATGAAACAGGAGAATGTGCTGCTTGGAGGTCCAAAGTAGTCTACTGCAAGTCAGAAAAATGCCATGAGCTGTGACTGCCTCTAGACTGAGACAAAATTATATCCTCATCAAGACAGAAAACTTTCAGTATTTTTTTTCTAAGAAGTGAAGAAAAACAGAAAGGAAAAGGTGAAAGATTGCAAAAAGTTTAACCCTCAGTTACTTTAGCAGCTTAGGAAGCTATTTGTGATGCCTTTTAATTTGCTGATGTTGAAGAAAGGTAAAAACTTAAAAAGGTTAAAAAGGAAAAAGGAAAACTTGCACTCCTGTGTGGGATGAGGGTGAAATATAATGTCATAATGAAATATGAGCGGTGGGAATATAGCATCTTCTGAAGGTTTTAAGGGTTAAAGGGAAATAAGAAATGTTTCTATAAACCAGTTATTTTGTGGAATCCCTATATAAAAACAGATATTGATTACTATTTCATGCTTCAATTCTTTTTGCACTTCTGACAAACACACCCATAAATCTTTTAGCCCTACTTCATAGCTCAGGCTCTATCCTGTCTTGTCCTTTTGCTGGAGAACAGAGCCATTCCTAACTCAATGATGTAGTAGTTCCATGTGTACTGTAGCCTTCCATGCTTGCTTTCCCCTCCCTTTGGTTGAGAAAATTGCAGTGTTCTGAACATGGAAAAGAACTTCTGTAAAATGGGGACCTTTGCAGATGTGAATGTTCCAGGATACCCAGTCTCTAGACATCAAACTCCAGCTTTTATGCAATGCCTTCTTAGCACACTTGTTCTCTGATTCTTTCAGCAAGGCAGTGGGACAAGGCAGTGGGCTACAAAAAAAAGGCTTGACAAAGAGTGTATAAAGATTTTAAATATAAAGATTAAGATGGTAAATTTGGCATACTCCATAACCTGGAAATCTTGTGTTCTAAGAGAAGAGCTCATTGTTAAATGCCTCACAGATGAGCATGAAGAGTTTTTAGCTATGGCTTCTCTTCTGTTCTGGATGGTACCAAGTGAACCTAGCAAAAATCAAAATACATAAATAAAGTAAAATAAGTATTTATGAATATGGCCCACATTGGCAGTCATGTGTGTTCCCTATCTTACATCTCCCCACTTAGGCAATGATGATAACCTGTCAGTCACTGCTGGAAGTTTTGATCCCAGAAGATCCAACAAACTTGCTACATTCCTTTGCACCTCATCGCTTGCAAGGGCAGAGCTCCCTTCATCAAGACTTGCACAGAAAATATCATAGATTAATGAAAAGGTTAAAGAGCTCTGGTCCATTATTTATCCCTGACTGATATTTATTGGCAAAAACACTTTATGCTGGGATTATTTTATGGGTCTGTGATTGCAGTAGTTGGGGCAAGTGGTAATTAAAAAGCTGCAATGTGTCCTCTCACCTCAAAATTGGGCTTTAAAACGATGACAAGATAACGAATGGTGAAGTCTAATATCCATATTAATTTCTC